>NC_136517.1:74155971-74453471 GCF_053919585.1 Euprymna scolopes | reverse complement strand
CCTCAAGAACAATTCGTAGGGCAGACCATCGAGTCCTGGAGATTTGTTATAGCCAACCTGCTTCAATGCAGTAATGATCTCATGCTCCATAACCATCCCCTCGCAGCTAGCCGTTCAGGCCGCAGTAAGGCAGAGCGAGCCAGCTAAATAGCTGCCAAACTCCTGGCCGCGAAGTCTGGGTAGTTGGGTGAAGCGCTCCTCCAAATGTTGTCGAAAACCATTGCAAATCTCTCGTGCCGATACGAAAGTGTCCCCTTCCAGGTTTTTCACCTCCCGAATGTACCCATCCGAGCCGCATCTTAGGGCGACCCCACGCTCAGCAGCGTCAATGTTTACGGTTTCATTGGAGACTCTTTTTAACCTAGATCTAACTACTTGACCCGCATATCGCCTGCTAGCCAAGCGATCCAGGTCCCCCTTAACTAACGCTAGCTCTTGGGGATCCCCCTCACCGCCCGGGTCAGCCTATCCTCTAGGTGCCTTTTGGTCTGTGCCCTAGTTAACGCAAGGCGTTGGCAATATTGGACGCAAAAGTGTCTAATGGTAGCCTTAAGTCTAACCCACCAGCTACTCCCGGTAACCGCCCCAACTAACTCCCACTGAATTAGTGTTGTCAGCTGCTGCCGGAAGTCTTCCAATTCCAACAAGGAGGCATTCAACTTCCAGTAGCCAGTCAACCTAGGCCTATTACCTAACTTCAAACAGGCCATAACTAGTTTGTGGTCTGAATGACCTAGCCAGTGGAACGTGGGACAAGATAAGAAATCTGTCGCCTCTTCTAACTAACATCCTATCCAAGAAGGTACTTGGACAGGAGGCCATATGATTTTGCCATGTCCACATCTCCCTCCCTGGGTGATCCAGTGGAATCTGTCGAGAAGATCGCACGAGGCCGTCAGGTCAGACAGGCTGCTTTCATACCTTTCTGACCCTCTATCCCCCCAGATCTTATCTATTTTGGGGTCCAGGATGGCATTCCAGTCCCTCATTAACACTACCCGCTCTGGACCCAAAGAGAGAAACACCTCCACCCGCTGAAAAAAGGAAACCCTCTCGCTGCAGACATTAGGTGCATAAACTGCCACAATCCAGAACTCGCCACTTTTAACGGCAACATCGACCATGACCAACCTCCCACAAGCATCCGTGTGGACAATGGTAACCGTCGCAGACAGGGTGCGTCTCATTAGAACAGAAACCTCACAGCTACGGAGATTGCCATATGCTAAGTAGAAGTCAAAGTCGTTTACCAGCACACAGCAATCCCCGGCCCCAACACGTGGGTCTCCTCCAATGCAGCTACATCTACCTCAAGGGCCACGAGATCCCTCAGCACGTGAGCAGCCTTGCTTCGGGATCTCATGCCCCTCACATTAAAGCTAGGTTCAAGCCCGTGGCCATTATTCCCTAACTAGTAGTATTCGTCACAGATGGGTCTGAAATCTTCGGGAGTAAGTCCGTCAAAGGTCTGATCGAGACTGCCCGTGAGCAGGTCGGGCGTAAGCCATCCGTTTCATTCCAGGCCCCTGACGTCCAAGGGGAACGTCAATTTTAATGCCCTATAAAAGGACGGGTGAATGTAAATGGGGACCCTCCCTTCACATTTTTGGGCAATTTACCCAAGCGATGGGTGCTCCCCGTCAATTATACGCAATCCCTTGAAGGCAGTTTTTCCAGCCTCCAACATTCTCCAGAAGGTCTTTGCTCTCCCTCCCCTATTTGGTCTCACGAACGTAATGAGCTGTGGATCATCACTGAAGTTCCGTCAACTTTTGAGATGTTGACGAGCCTCCTCAGGAACTTCTTTTATCTTCCGTTGAGGTCGCTGGTCGTATTGTCTGCCGTCATTTCATAGAGGCGCTCCCCCGGCCAGAAAGGGAACTTTCTTGTTTTTTCCTCTCTGAGAGCCACCTCTTGCTTCTTCTCTGCCATCTCTGCTTCTATCGCTGGAGCTTCTGTAACTGGAGCTTCACCTTGCTCCTTTATCTCGGGGGTGTTGAATAGGGGAGGGGTGGGCTGAGCTTCCTCGTGGGGGATCTGGGTTGGAGGCTCAGTTTCTTTGTCTTAGTGTTCTTTCCGTTCCCTTTTTCCTGCTTGTTTGGTCTTGCCCCTCTCCTCCTCTCCTTCAGACTCGGAGGAGCTCACATGGAGCTTCTGCTTGGCCGTCACTGCCACTCCTCTCGGTGTTGCCTGGGGAGCTGGCCCTTCCTGTATTTTTGCCTTTTTTGAGGCAACCTGGCTCCAGGTGACGGCTTCGCGTTTTTCAGTTTCTTTTTTCTCCTCTATTTCCTCCGCTGGTTTCCTTGTCTCTTCTTCCTTCTCGGGCGCTTTCTTCTGGGGGCAGAATTTGTCTACATGCCTTGGTTTGTGGCAATGCCAGCAGTGCTGCCTTCTCCCCCTCGACTATCACCAGCATCTGCCAGCTCTCACATGTCAGCTGGGAAGGGATCTCATTGAATCCCTTCCTATCCACTCTTATAGGGATCTTGTAGTCGCCAGTTCGTATATTTCGGGGCCCATCACTGGCTGTACCCTCTCTACCTCACCAAACTGGGACATTGTTGCTCCCAGCCGGTCCCCATCTATGAAACACGGCACGTGCATCACTGTGACCGTAGTTCTCCTTTTCCATTAGTACTCTGGTTTCATCCTTGAGTTCTTCCATGTGAGGTCCCCTTTTGCTATTCTTTCTGCTTCCTCCTTTGTTGGCAAAAGGAGATCCCACATGGCATAACTGTGCTGGACTAGTACTGGGCGGGGACCTTCAATTCGCCCAGTACCTCCAACATCTTCTCTTTGGGGACCCCGGTGAGACCCCTTCCTTTTACTTCAATGGTTACCAGGGAAACCAATCTCAGCTGTATCTCCTCCAGTCTTCTTGGCAACACTTTTAGGGCGTTTCCCTCCACGTAGCCCTGGAATTTGTCATTGAAGAGGTCTCAATAGTATTCCGGGGTCTTTATCTGACTTTCCTTGAGGCCCCATGTTGTAGCAGTCTTTTTAGGTCCTTTGGGCATACCGGCTGCTGGCTGGCTGTCACTTCTCGGCTTTTGCCCCGGTGGTATTGGGGATGAGTCACTCGTTGTAAGGACTGGCCAATCGACTGCACTGACTGACGTCACTTCCATGGATCCCCCCACTCCCGAGGAGTACCCATTCACAACAATTACTTCAAGGGATTTCGTCTTCCTCAGTCCCGCTTCTGTCGGTTTATGGGGGTTTCAGATTGCGTCTGCATTGGTGGCGGTGTTGACACGGTTTCTTCCTCGTTGCGGACCCACCAATGTTTGACCGGTCTTCTTTTCTTTTTCCTTGTCCTTCTATAATCTTCCTCAATGCTCTTGGCGTCCGGAGTGGTTTCCAGCAGCTGTTTCCATGCCTCGACTATCTGCTCTTGGTTGTGGCCACTACTGTTGGCAGCGTCCTCCAGGGCGTCGCTCCTTCCATACTTGCAAATGAGAAGGGTTCCGCTGTTAGCTCTGGCGTTGCTTCCACCACAGCCACTCTCTCTGTACTGCCAGAATACTCACTCAAACCACTGGGGGTGGCGACCTCTGGGACCGTGACTGTACCCGCCTTAGGGGTGCCTTTTGGGGTGGTATCCCCTGAAACCGATCTCAACCTCGAACTGGGGTTGCCCTTTGGGGCGACAACGTCTGCGGCCATCACCCTACCAACCGCAACTGAACCCGGGGTGGCGATCCTCGAACACGCACGGACCGAACTCACGGATGGGGCGGCGACCCCGGTTACCCTTCTCGAACTGGGGGTGCCCTTCAGAACGGAACCCCCAAATCCATCACGATTGCTACACCAGGGGCGTCCCCCATGGTGAAGAGGCAGAGGCCTGCGCCTCTAAGTGTTGGCCCAGTGCCCTTTCCCAACCCGCCGATTTCTTAAACCAGGGTCCAGACACTGGACTATCTGCAAAGAATGGAAAACAACAATTAGTAAAAACAACAACAACCCAATTGGGTACAAGTAAACAAAAACAATGCTTAAGGGACCACTCACCCAAAGAAGGGGTCGGTCCCTATAGCCAAACAAGAAAAGCCCTTAAATGGCCAACGAGTGGTCAAGTGGGTACGACTGTTTCAAATTTGTAGCAAATTAGAAAAATGCCGGGAAAGAATTTACAACATGCGGTTAAACACGGTAGAAATGTTTCCGTTTAGTCTCTGAAACCAGTGGTATTCATACGACTAGTTGATTCCACTTAGTTCTGAAATATTAAAATAATGAGATTTATAGTAAATGATAAGTTTATTTAAAAATAAGTACAAATAGGAATTGGGTTTAATTGGAGTAGATTGTATTACTTAATATATACTTGTTTGAAGCCAATTATAAATGGTGATTGAAGTATTTATATAGCTATTAATTACAGGTTGAAAATAATAAGTTTTAGAGTTATCATCTAAATAATTAACAAAAAAAAACCAAAAAAACACGCATATAAATATATAATAGCTCACATTGAATTAGGCTTTATATTTCCTTTTTATGTGACGTGCCTACAAAGGGCAACACCAAGTGACTCGCAAAACAGCGTCATCATTAAACAAGGCAGTCATAGGGGTTGGTCAATCATTAACTCTTGTTTGATTGACATGTGTAGGTGGGCGACCTCCCATGCAATGAACATTGGCACAGGCTGTCTGGAAGAGACACTTTTCGGCTGTCATCAGACACTGGAAGGCGAGTGAAAAAATTGCTCATGTAGAAGAATGAAAGAGATGAAAAGATAAACTCTTCGCAGGCAGATAACATGGTTAAAACAGAACAACCATTAATGTAATTGTAAAGAGGGTGATTACCCAACTCGATGGTACAATTGGGAGTACTGAGAACACGAAATGTTATGGAGAGGCAAACGAAAATGAACTCGTGTCCCGGATGACGAAAATGGACAATCGAATCCCTGGGATCTATGATGTAAATCGGTCGTGGGTCAGACCAAAGCAAACGCCCGGGCTGGTCAAAATATGGATCATTGACGTCAAATGGTTTATGGGTTACCAGGTCGAGAAAGTCCATAAAAGTGAAATGGTAAACAAAGTCCAGACAGACGGAGATAGACAGACAGTGAGAGACATGCACAGACGACGGCTGTCACGTTCGCAACCCAACTCTACCACCACCTCCGCCGCCGCATTGAGTATATATGAATATTTCCTAAATAAACCAGTGTCTCGTATTCATTGATAAATGAATCAACTGTCATTTTAATCACTAGACGACTTCAAACAGACATATATGTAACAGAAAAAAGAGGGTGGGGGAGAGAGATGGAATAATATTTCCATCTGAATGGAATTAAAAGAATGAATTTGTTGCGACCTGAACTGATAAACGTGACTCGCCAGGAAGGCCATTGAACATTCAAGATCATCAGAGTTTTTATTTTGTTTTGAATCAAGAACTCCATTGGACTGATTTAATACTGTGCACTGGACTTAATCAAAGAGGCATAAAACCTCATACTGACAGTCAATGACTTCCTTAGTCGGAAGGATTTCTCATTGTCAAGTATAGATATAAATAGGAATCAACAACGTATGGGTCGATCATATTGTATAAATATGTTAATATCAAAATTTGATTAAGAAGCATTATTACAAGATTTTCTTTTGTTTTTAAAAGAGAGATTTCAGAGAGATATAGAACCAGGAGCAATGAGACACCAACCTGTTTTATTGGGTAATTCCACGTGGAGGACATTAGAGATGAATTTATTGAATCCTATCATTTTTTTTTTTTTTTTTTTCATCTTAGATCCCTGTGGCTGAGTTACGCAGTGATGGATATGTGAATTTTGTTTCATCTTTGGTTGTGGCTACTTTATGTATTCCAGAGGTATGTAATTTATAATATTAGCATATTTCCAGTGTTTGTTTGAATGCATTAAAGTTTGAGAATAAAAAGGTTTAAAGGCCAGTCAAGATCCTGATTTTATTTTTATAAATAAATACAGGATGGAACGATAAAATTTTCGCCCTAGAAAAGAAGACATGATTCCATTTCCATTTGATGAAAACTGGTTTTCTGTTTTTTGTTACAGACCATCTACTAGTTGGCCAGTTGTGTACAAATCCCAAGAGTGATAGGAGTCTTCTATCATGCCTGAAAGTGACACAATGTTCAACAAGCGAGATCGGAGATGTGCCGCTGTGCACCTCATATCCTCTATTAATCCGAGTTATGACAACAGGGCCATTGCCAGCAACTTAAAAATGTAAATCTGGATGGTTCAACGCTTGAGGGCACAGCTCAACAAATTTTCTGGCCACGGTTATGGTCTTTAGTGTGTTTTCAAGTGAAGGGCTACATCATGCAACCTTACATGTTTGAAGTCGGGTTGAAAGTCAACACCAAAGTGTACCTGGATATGCTGAAGAGTGTGTTGATCTCCTGGTACAATCAGGTGGCCACTTGTAGACCATGGGTGTGGCAGCAAGAATGTCTTTAAAAAAAGAAAACATTGAAATATCATAAGACTTACAATATTTCAATGTTTTTCTTTTTTTAAGGACATTCTTTAGTCCCCTTCCTTTTGAAAAAGAGATGAAATTCTCGAAATATTAAGATCTCTACCATCCTGGTTATATCAAACAGTAAGTTTGTATTTGCTGATTAGTATTGTGATTATCTTGAAAAATAAGTGGAATAAATGGATATATACAGTTAAAAAAAATAAATAACAAAAAAAATAAAACCTTCTTTTGTTTGCCCATTTTTGTTCATACATCACACCAATAAAATAGCCAGTTCCATGCATTGCTATAGCCTTCTTATACCCCTCCATATATATATATATATATATATATATATATATATATATATAGAGAGAGAGAGAGAGAGAGAGAGAGAGAGAGTGAGAGAGAGAAAGACACAGAGAGAGACAGAGAGACAGAGAGAATTAATGACAAAATGTTATATTCCAAAATTCATGATGTTGACCATCTTATAATTTATTCCTTTAATTCAGTTGACATACAATTCTTTACAGTATCTGTTTCATAGCGCAAAATCAATCACTTAATTATTATATCAATCAGTGAATCTATTATACCCTTAACTCATCAGAAGAAATAGTAACAATCAATCCGTCAAAAGGAAATGAAGTGTGATTTGATATGATTAAAACCCGAAAATTGGTAGAGGAGCTGCAAATACCTTTATATTTTTCCATTACGCCATATTGAATTTTAATCAAAGTCATTAAACCCAACTATTCATACTAACAATTTTAATTAATTTATGAATCTTCTACCAAAATGTTCTATTTAATAATTAGTAAATTTATTAATTCTAATTTGTGTATACATACTTATGAAAATAATATCAATAAATTATAAATTATTATACATGTTAGTAAACTAACTATGCTAAAAAAAAAAAAAAAAAAAACGATTGATCATTTCGGTTATCATAACTAATCAAATGATTTGAATTGGAAACTCTATATAAATCAATTCTGTTAGCTATTATAATCAAATTCATTAATCCTTACAATTTTGATTTTTAAAATCATACAATTCAAAAACTATACTTACGTTCTGTTAAGTTTAAAAATAATCTGAAAACTCTTTATATCGTAATTATAAATAATCATAAGGTAAAATTAAAAGCCAATGCGAGATTTTTTTTATAGAGTAAAATTAAATGAAAACAAAAGAAATAAATTTCTTTTTTTTTGTTGTTTGTTTTTTCTTTTTCACACAAATTTTAACTCTAAACAACAGTAATTTTTTTTTCTGTTGTATTCAATGGTGTTATAAATCTCAATATATTTCAGACTTATTAGTCCTTTTTCAAGAGAAGACAGCGGAAGAGTGTTCAAAATTGGAAAAACAGCCGCAGAGTTTGCCACGTGATACCGCGAAATATAGAACAAAAAATGACGTTAAGAGAACGTTAAAATAAATCAGTTGATGTTTGAAATACTTGTTGCGTTTGTGAATCAAGGGAGATGACTATTCAAGCAAGAGTTTTTTTATTTTTTATTATTATTTTAATTATTGTTTTTCTTATGTTTTAAACTTATATTATAAAAGTGGAGCTCAATTCCAGTCTATTGTTTAGTGTGGGAGTATTTTTTGAAATAATTAAAGATTCAAGGATACGAAGTTGACCTACGTTTCTTGAAGAAGCAAGAATGTTGATGTGAAAATCTGGTTCTGAATTAATGCAAGTGCGAATATGTTTATAGAACGACGAAGCAGTAGTGTTTAAGTGCTCTTTAATGCGGTGGTGAAGCAATCTGGTAGTGCTTCCGATGTAAGATGCACTGCATTTAGCGCATTGTTGGTCGTAAACAACGTGGTTCTTAAAGCATAAACCTGTGTGATATATTGGGCAATTAGAGAGTGAACAAGGGGAAGGTGTATGCGATGGATGTTTTCGGTTGAGCTGTTGTCTTAAAGTAGATCCAGTGTGGATGAGTTGAATGTTGAGTCCCTCGCTGCGGATGGCTTTTCGGATTGAAGATGAGATTTTGTCACTGAGAAAGGGTAGTTTTAGAAAACAATTGTTAGAGAAGGGTCGGGTGTTGCGTTTTTTCTTTTTAAGTGAGGATAGGATCGTATTAGGGTAGCCGTTTAGTGAGAGGGTCTGTAGGAAATTGTTAGTGTGTGTATGTTTGTCGGAGATGTTAGTGCATTTGTCTTGTATGCGTGAGATTTCGGCATGTGCGTAGTTTAGTTTGTCCTTGAGAGGTAGTGCAGATTTGAAATGTACGAAGAGGCGTTTGCTGGCGGGTTATAAATAATCAAATTTACTTAATTAAAGTTAGGCAGAATTACCTCCCTTGGGCCAAATCTAGCGAAATATTACCTTTACTTATATTTATTTTCACAACGCATAGATATCGATATTCAACTAATAAATCATTTTAATATAGTTTTAATGTCTTTCACTTAATATTATTTTAAAAAATTAAATCGATTCATATTATAAATTAATTCACTAATTTTTCCAATATAAATTGTTAGTATTAAAAATTATTTCAATCGATAATCATAAGTTATTAAGTTATACTTCATATCTGCTAATGTTGAATTATAAATTAATTAGTTACTTCCATTTACTTTAATTTTTAATTTATTTATTTATATATTTATTCATATTATTATCAATATCAGCACCATCATTATTATTTATATTGAAAGTAATATTTCAAAATTGTTCCTTATTAAAGTATAATAATGCCAAGAATTGTATAAGTCATCTGAATTAAAGGAATAAATTATAAGATGGTCAACATCATGAATATTTTGTCAATTATTCTCTATATTGCTCTGTAATTACAATGAGATTCTTAAATAAGGATTGATATATATTATAAGAAAATATATTTCTACAGAAATATAAGTATATGGGAGGGTGCTTGTGTGTGTGTATATATATATATATATATATATATATATATATATATATATATATATATATATATAAGAAACAAGGAAAATTGAATAAATTACAATATTTATTAATCCACCAAAAATTCAAACAAGAAATTTTTATCAAGAAAATCCTTAACTCAAGGATTTTCAATGGTAAGCACTTTCATCAGAGGATGAGCATTAAAAAAAATGCATCATAAATTTGAAAAAAAAATATTTATATAAGAAATGTGACCAAACCAATAAAGTGTCCTGTTTTGCACACATTCATATACTATAAAGATTTAATCTTCCTCTGAGATCATCAGATCTAAGCCTGTATTTAAGACTCTCTTTACGCGTCTATCGTATCATTCCTATCATATTTCTCTGCATACAACACGTGTCTTCAATCTTCACTGACCAGATTTCACCTCCATACATCATCACACTTCGTACACAAGAATGATAGACTCTTCCCTTGATCTGCTGATTCATAATGGTACGAATTCCATGAATTTACTCCATCCATTCTGAACTCTTGTTATCACACCAGCACCTGCTCTTCCCTGTGTTACAATGGTGTCACCAAGGTAAAAAAAAATGGCCTCACACATCCAAATATACTTTCAACACATTCGAGTTCTCATCAGCTTCCTTTGTCTTACACTTGTTGCACTCAAACCAATTTTTGTGACCATAACATCAACATCTTCCCTTTCCGCAAAGATCAAATGTTCCCCTGAATTTATCACATTCTCAAATGATTTGTACCAATGCAACTCATATCTTCAACTCCATTGGTCAACTCAAACTTGTTACTCTACGATTTTATACTTATTTTTTCTATTTTTATTTGCATATACATTTTGTTAAATTTTCAATATATTTTTGTTTAAAGCTATTTTTCATTCAACTTTCTAACTGGATGCATTCTTATTGTTATGACCTTTTTTATGTTATGACATTGTTTTATGTTTGACCTTGTTTTATGTTATGACTGTTTAATGTTATGTCTATTATCATAATAACAGAACGCTGTTAGTGTTATGACGTTGTTTAATATTATGTCTTTATCATAAAAAAACGTTATTACTGTAATGACATTGTTTAATATTATGTCTATTATCATAATAAAAAACGTTATTAGTGTTATGACTTTGCTTAATATTATGTCTATTGTAATAAAAAACGTTATTAGTGTTATTACTTTGTTTAATATTATATCTGTTATCATAATAAAAAAAAAAGCGTTATTAGTGTTATGATGTTGTTTAATATTATGTCTTTTATTATAATCAAAAAACCTTAATGACTTGGCTTAATATCATGTCTTTTATCATAATAACAAAAATGTATTAATGTCGTAACTTTGTTATATGTTATGTCTATTATCATAATAATAAAACGTTATTAGTGTTATGATATTGTTTAATATTATGGTTATTATCATAATAACGAAACGTTATTAGGGTTGACATTGTTTAATGTTATATCTTTTATCATCATAACAAAAATTTATTAATGTTATGACTTTGTTTTATGTTATGTCTATTATCATAATAACAAAACGGTATTAGTATTATGACATGTTTCATGTTATATCTTTGATCATAGCAACAAAATATTATTAGTATTATGACATGTTTCATGTTATATCTTTGATCATAGTAACAAAATATTATTAGTGTTACGGCCTATTTTAAATTTATGTTAATTATCATAGTAACACAATGTTATTAATGTTATGGTCTTGTTTTTTGTTGTAAACTTTTATTCATGTATCAAACATTGAAGTGACTCTTTAGAGAAGCATGTTTCAAACTCCTAGCTGAGCAAGACTTTTAAACTTATCTATAATAATTTTTTAAAATTCGTTTTTGTCATTCAGGTAATGTTGTGTTTTGATGCCAAGGTTTATCGTGGATGTCGAGCTGTCAAAGAGAATTGTGAGGCTTTTGCTGCTTTCGACTCCCCAAATATGTCACCATTAGTTAAGCTAGGGTTCCAAATTGAAGGTGAGTCACTGAAGGTGAATTGTTATAAAGTTAAAAGGTAAGCACTTGGCATAAATGGTTACAGAGACTTAAATTTGATGGATCAGGTTATGAAAGTGATTGAATCAAATAATTTAACTTCAAATAAAAAGATAAATAAGCATCAATGAAATACAATTTTATGCCTGGCCAAAGTATAACTGGTGCTATATTTATTCTGAGACAAATGCAAGAGAAGTACCTTGGTAATAAGATCAACCTGTATTTTGCTTTTGCGAACGTAGAAAAAGCATTTGACAGTGTGCCAAGTGATGTTTTCTGGATGGTATTGCCTAAACTTTGATAGTGATTAGTTAAGCATAAGATATAAGTGATTACAGATTACATCTTAAGGGCCATGAAAGTGATTGAGTTAAATAGTTGAGCTTCAAATAAGAAATTAGATAAACATCAATGAAATACAATTTTATGCCTGGGCAAAGTATAACTGGTGCTATATTTATTCTGAGACAAATGCAAGAGAAGTACCTTGGTAATAAGATCAACCTGTAGTTTGCTTTTGTGGATGTGGAAAAAGAGCTTGACAGCGTGCCAAGAGATATTTTCTGGTTGGTATTGCCGAAACTCGGACAGTGGTTAGTTCAGGTTGTTCAAACAATGTACAGAAATACTTTTCATTTGTGTTTTAGAAGAATAATCCAGGGATTTCTGTAATGTTGTTTTGAAGAAATTCTGTATTCTGATGATTTAGTACTTGTCTGTGAAACAATGGAAGGCCTAAAAGTGAATGTTATCAAGACCAAAGTGATGATCAGTGGTTGTCATGTTGGAAATCTCGCAGAAAGAGCGTAACCATGTTCTTGGTGTGAACGGTAGGTGGGGGCTTCACTTCCTTTCCCCGGATTTTGTATCTATTTATAGTGCGCACATGTGTGATAATTTTACTTTTTTATTTTTTTTATTTTTTTTGTTTTTGTTTTTTTTAGGTTAAACTTCTGTCTTCTATAGTAGAAAGAAAGGTGGTCCTAGCTCTGTTCTATATTCTTGCATAGGCTATTCGTTATCGAGTAGAGTTCAGTTCAGACCATAAAAACGGCTCGCATGGAACTAAAGTGTTAGAGACCATTTTTAGTACAATCTAAAAATAAGCTTAAACCAGGATTAGGGACAAACAAATTCAACTTGCCTCCTCCCTTGAGGCTCTCATTCACAAATATCCGTGGGCTTAGAACTAACTTAGCTGATGTTGAAGCATTTCTCTTAACAAATACCCCGGATATCTTAGCACTAAGTGAGACTAACCTACACTCCTCCATTCCCTCTAACCACTTTAACATGCCTGGATATCTCCCACTCTGCCGTAAGGACTCTGACAGACATATGCACGGACTTGGAGTTTACATTCGTAATACCCTTCCCTTGACTAGAGAAACAAACCTAGAAACAGATGATCAAGCCTTTATGTGCTTTAGACTAAACATGCAACACAATATTAGCTACTATTATTTTCTCTACCGCTCTCCCTCGACTCAGGACTGCTCCATAATAAACAAAGTATCTGACAGCATAGACACGGCACTGACCCTCGACACTAGCGCACAAATACATGTGTTTGGTGACTTTAATGTCCACCACAAAAACTGGCTTGGATTCTCTACTCACACAGATGCAGCGGGCAGCACAACCCATAGCTTCGCTATATCTCACTCCCTATCACAAATTGTTACGTTTCCAACCCGTTTCCCTGACCAGGAAGAACAACACGCATCACTTCTAGATCTGTTTTTGACCACAGTTCCCGATGACTGCATAACGAAGGCCCACAGCCCACTCGGGAACGCTGATCATGCAGTGATAATGGTTGAAATCGCCCTAAACTCTCGACCCAAAACTGAAGAGCCAGTGCTCAAAACAACGAGATATTATAATAAGGCTGACTGGGAAGCCATCAGGGAACTAATTAGAGATGCTCCATGGAAAAATATTTTCTCTCTCCCTGCTGAACAATGTGCAAACAAGACCACTGACTGGTTTAAAACTGCAATCGAAGCGCATGTTCCCATGCGGAAATTTTATAGTAAGCCTCACTCTCCCCAATGGTTTACGTCGACTTGTGCAACTGCCATTGCTCAAAAGCAGCATGCATACCGTAGGTTTAACCGACATAAGTCCAGTTCAAACAGACTGAAGTTTATAGAAGCTAGAAATAACGTTAAGAAAGAAATAGCGACAGCTAAGAGAGAATTTACGGAAACCACTAAAAAGCGCATTGAAGCACAAAAACTAGGAACTCAAGACTTCTGGAAAATCTACAACAGTGTAGTAAATAATGGGCAATCAACAATTCCCCCACTAACCAACAATCACGAGGTTGTCTCCTCAGCAACCGACAAGGCTAACATGCTTGCCAGTCGGTTTGCCTCAAACTCCACACTGGACCCTTCCAACCAGCCCCTACCTGACTTTCCTATGCGGACAGACGCCACACTAGACGATCTGAAAACCATCCCTGCTCAGGTGCATGCTATCATAAAAAACCTTGACACCTCAAAAGCATGTGGACCCGATCTTATCCCAGCTGTGCTATTAAAAAAGTGCTCAGCCGAAGTAGCTCCAGTTCTCTCCAAACTCTACAACAAATTCCTTAATGAAGCTTGCTTTCCGGGCTGTTGGAAAACTGCTTCTGTTGTACCAGTATTCAAGAATTCTGGCGAAAGGACAGACACATCAAATTATCGCCCCATTAGCCTCCTCCCTCTTTTTGCCAAAATATTTGAGACCATAATTAACCATGCTCTAGTCCATCATTTTACAGATGCTAAACTACTGACTGACAAACAATATGGATTTAGACAAGCCCGTTCCACAGCAGACATCCTAACTGTGATCTCTGAATGTATATACCATTCACTGGACAAAGCTGGGGAGGGCAGAGCGGTAGCTCTAGATATATCTAAGGCTTTTGACAGGGTATGGCATGAGGGTCTCCTCAGTAAAATCAGATCATACGGTATCACTGGTAGAATACTTAACATAATTAAATCCTTCTTAGATAAGAGAAAAATCCAGGTTGTCCTCGACGGTCGTACATCTAAACAATATGATATAAATGCGGGGGTGCCCCAGGGTTCTATCCTTGGACCTCTATTGTTCCTGATATTCATAAATGACCTCCCCGACAACATTGCCTCTGAGATGGGTGATGCTGATGACACTACACTCTATGGCAGGCACAACAGGAAGACGAATGAACACATTTCTAAAGAAATGGCAGAAACACTAGAGGAAGACCTCCAATCTGTAGTGGAATGGGGACAAAAGTGGTTGGTCGCGTTCAATTCTGCCAAGACTAAACTAGTTTCATTCAATAATTACAAGAAACCCTCTCTACCACCCATAGCAATTGCCAACGACTCTTTATCTGAGAGTCCATCTTTCAAACTCCTTGGCCTAACGTTCACAGGAAACATGACTTGGAACAATTACATTGAAGGCATTGCCAGGGCCGCTGCAAGAAAGGTGGGCTCTCTCTACCGTGCTAGAAAACTACTAACACCCGAAAGTATCCTGTACCTCTATAAGGCCACCATTCGCCCATGTATGGAGTATTGCTGCCACATCTGGGCTGGTGCATCTGCTACTAGTCTCTCGCTCCTTGACAAGGTTCAAAAGAGAGTCGCAAACCTGATAGGCCCTGAACTGGCATCTAAGCTTCAGCCTCTGTCCCATCGGCAAAATGTTGCATCCCTCTGCCTTTTCTACAAGTATTTTAGTGGCGAATGCTCTGACGAACTGCAATCACTTGTGCCCCCACGACGTGAGCACCCTCGACAAACCCGACAGGCTGCTAAATCCCACCCCCACACTATAGAGATCCCTAGATGTAAAAGATCTTTTTACTCCAATAGTTTCTTCCCCAGAACCGCTAGACTCTGGAATTCCATTCCAGGTCCCTGCTTCCCCAACAGTACTGACGTGCAGAAGTTCAAGTGTAACGTGAACCGACACCTTGTTGCCCAAATCCCTACATAGTACCCCAGTAGTTGTTGCCCCTGATAGTAGCCCCCTACACCAAAGTGGCAATTTGCCTTGTTTGGGGTGAAAATGTAATAAAAAAAAAAAAATTAAAAAAAAAAAATTCTCTTGCTCAGTTTATGAAAAGCGATTCAGGTTCAACTCAACTTTTGTTGTACTTGTAAGTATTGGGTACAATAAGAAGTGTAGTGCAATTACTGACAGTCTGATGATGACCAATTCGTATGCAAGAAATGTAAAACAATAAAGATGAATGAAAACTCAAATGTGGATATAATATATTTGGATGGTGAAATTATTGAGGTTTTTCAGAAGTTTTGTTTCCTTGGAGCACAAGGAGGAGCAGATGCTAGTGTGATTGCATGATATATGAGTGGATGGTGTGAGTTCAGAAAACATTTGCCAATACCAACCAGCAGAGCATTATCATTATCGACCAAGGCAAAAAGTCTCTTAAGCATCTGTATGTAGTGTGATGTTATATGGAAATGAAACCTGACCAGTGAGGGTTGAGGACAGGAGTTGCATGGAGAGAAATGAAACATTGAATATGTAATGTGAATAAGAAAGCCAGATCTGATGACCTTATGCAAAACAATAGTTTAGCCACATTTAAAGAATGAATGCGAGTTTTAGTCAGTAGATGTAGCACAATTGAGCTAGTATTATGTCGTTAGTCTACCCGAAAACATCGGAAACTATTTAAATAGTCGATTAGTATTATTAGTAAAAGTATATTGTTAGATAGAAATATTTTAAGGAGGTAAAAAATTATGTTAAGTTGAAATATTTACATTTAATAGTTGTCAGGAATGTTAATTTGATGATAATCTGACAGATGGAATTTAAGCTAACCATAATGTAAGCAAAAATATGTGACAAAATACCCAGCAAGGACTTTTAGGCTACATAGAGTGATGACGTAATAAAAATATAGATATTGAGATGTAGACATATTATATTTATATTATATATCATCTGTTTGAATTTCCCTCGCTATGTAAAAGTAGTAGAATCAGTTCAAAGGGGAAAGCCAAGGAAAACATGCAATGGAGTGATTGAGGGATAAATAAAGACCTGTCCAGAGATAGATTAGTTTTAAAATTTATTTCTAAAAGCCATATAATACATGTAAGCATGTAAAACGGGCATTAAATTGATGATGATGATGATGATGATGATGATGATGATGATGATGATGATGATGATGATGATTTAACAGTGTTTTAATAATAACTAGCTGTACGTACCCAGCGTTCTCCGGGATACCGTGAAGTTATTTAGTTTTTAATTTTTATTTGTTTGTACATTTTTTTTTAAATTGTAAAGAAAAAGAATTAAAATTTTAGTTATATGGGGAGACAACTCTTTTTATATTCTTCAATTAAATGATGAGTTATTCCCCTTGTTTATTCTCATTCAGAAGTGTCGTCGTCGTCGTTGTTGTTGTTGTTGTTGTTGTCGTCGTCGTCGTCGTCGTCGTCGTCGTCGTCGTCGTCGTCGTCGTCATTGTTGTTGTTGTTGTTGTTGTTTGCAAAGATCAAGAAAAGCTTGGGAGAGAAGATGAAAAAAACACTTCAAAAGCAAGGTTTTAAAGAAACTTTCATCCTTCGTCAACCTAGTAAAGGAGAATTTTTTAAAATGTACAAGGTGCCTTCAATAACTTTCTAGACATTTTCCTTGAGCTTGGAGAATAACCAAAGTCACCTGGAGCAAGGTCTAGACTATAGGGAGGGTGAGGAAATATCTTGATGTCCATTTTGATCAAATAGTCTGTGACAAGGATAGAGTTGTCCTTAGGCTTAGCGAATAATCAAAAGTCACAGGGAGTAAGGTCTGGACTATAGGGAGGGTGAGGAAATGTTTTGATGCCCATTTTGATCAAATAGAGTTGTTGGCTGGTGCATTCACACAAATCTTCCGTATCTTCAGTTCCTTGTGAATAATTGTATGTACAGTTCCCACGCTGGTAAAACTGTGCACTTACTATGTCCATAGATACATAACAGTCTTTATCCATGAAATTCTTTATTTGGCCAATCAACTCTGTTTCTGACTTCCTCCCACACCTCTCATCATCCTTCACAGACTCCCTGCCTTCCTTAAATCTCTTATACCATTCAAAAACTGATGCTCGATTCATGCAAGATGGTCCAAAAGCAGTTTGAAGCATTCCATACATTTCTGTGGCATTTTTTCAAAGTTTAAAACAGAATTTTATTGCATATCATTCTTCTAAAGTGTTCTTGAATTTTTTAAATTCACTATCTGTGACAATCAGGCTTTAGTAGTTTGTATTCCAATTCCTGCTGTAGCTGTTCATTTGAACCTGAAATTATAGCAATTGGTCAGTCATCTAATAAGATGTAAGCAATAACATACTGAATTTTCAAGAGTCCACGACAATTTACGACACCTGTACCAAAAAGTCTGGAAACTTATTGAAGGCACCTCATATGTAATTTTTAGTTTTGCTGAGAAAGGACTTGTTAATTGTAAAAAGAATATTTTTTTTTATTGTTGTGTACAACAATATTATTTTTCAAGGACTCTAATGTAAATTTTTTTATTTTTAGTTTTTGTGTTTTTATAATTATTATAATTAGTGTTACTTTGGTTAACTTTGTTAACCTTGCTTTGGAAAATAAAAGCCGCCAGATTTTACTTTTTTATGTTAATAAAACTGAATTGAATCACTACTAGACCTCTATTATTAGCTCATTTTTTTGCCTTTTATTATTTTTTCTTTTAATCTTTTTTTTTTTCACCTTTTGTTAACCAAAAGTCGGATTTAGTTAACAACCAGAAAATCCTGTCACCGGTTCTATGTTAGAAATAGGGGGGGGGGGGTATGTAGATATTTTGTTTTAAAAAGGGTAACATAAAGGTTGTCTTCTCCAGAGAATTTCATATATATATAATATGGATTTCATCAGAATAGGATGTATTTAAAGATTTAAAGGATGTTCAGACGCCAAAGCTCCATTAGGTTAGGAGGGTGCGTGAAGATTCGGAACCACTTCTATTTTCTTCTCTCCAAAAGTTTATAGATATGATTTAAATTTTATAAAAATAGGATATATTTGAAGTTTTAAGGGGGTCATGCATTCATAGCCCCCTTTAGGGTAGCACTTGGAAATTCAGGAACACTTCCATTGTCTTCCCTGGTAAATTTTACCTAAGTATACACCTGTTATGTATTTGCTGTGTCTGGTTGTTACAAAATGCTTTCCAGTCTACATAATTGTTAAATCTACATTTTTCACTGATCCAAGATATATACACTCTTGACAGTAAAACACATTACAGCTGATCTATAAAATAATATTTTGTTTTTATTTCACACTGATAATCAGCTTTGGATTTCAAGTTATAACTGGCGTTTTGACATTTCTGAAGGCACGTGAGGTGGGTGTGGATGTTGGTGGTGAAGAAATGCCAAGCTTGCTCTCTCTCTCTCTCTCTCCTTCTCTCTCTCTCTCTCTCTCTCTCTCTCTCTCTCTCTCTCTGACCGACTGCTTCACTTTCTCTTTGTGACAATTTATATAAACATTCTTTTCCCATTGGAATGTTTAATATTTCATGTTGTCTATTGTCTCAACCTTTCACATTATGGTTAAATTATTCATTCCAATAGACAATGGTGGAAAGTAACGCATTCCACACATGGAATTTATCACCTTTAGATTTTATCTACATTCTTAAAATTTGAAAACATAAGCATCCCACACGCTCATATAGGCAATTCCTACAGTTATATGCCAAGAAAATGGAGGGAGAAGATAACTAAATGCTAATGTTTTATGTTTGACATGAAATGAAATTGGAAGCTTAGGAAGATTTCTATTATTCCAGTAATCAGCAAAATAATTGGGTCATGAAAAAGAATTAAAAAAAGATATAATCTGACCAATATACCCGGTGAACCAAGTGCAAGAGAAATAGAAATAATTGCACTCAGCAGGGCGGTTAGAATCCTAAGAAGATCCTCCGGTTGGAGACTAAAATAACTGGTAAATATCTGGTGCCCAGTTGTAAGAAAATATTTTAAAAAGCAATAATAAATATATATATATATATATATATATATATATATATATATATATATATATATATATAAGATTTACACCAAATGCAACATGGCCGCCAATGTTATGATTTTAAGCTGACTTAATTCTTTCATCTGTATTTTAAGTCTGATCTGATTATTTGATAATTATTCTCAAAATGTACATCAATAAAAAGATAATATTTTTTGCTCTTTTGTAGTTAATACCATGGCTGTTCAAAGACCAAAGAAAATGGAGAAGTTTTTTATTGATACGAAAATCTGTCCAGACGTTGCCGTTCTTTATTTGGTACCTTCGATAACCCTTGCAACTGTTAAGTAACTCTTTTGATTTGGATCTTGGATATTATTCTCACAACTTTTCAGCTCATGTAACCTCCAACCTTCTTCAGCTGTATCTTGTTGAATTTGGGTTTTGCTGACTTTTATACTGGAGTTACTGTTCTGGGTGCGCATGTCTGGTTTTCACTTAAAAGGAAGTGACGTCACAGCTCGGGTGTGTGTGTGTGCATGAATGTGAGCCTGTGTATGAGGCTGTGCATATGCGTGCGTACGTGTGTGCGTGCGTACATGTGGGTGTGTATATGTGAGGGAAAACATGTTCGAACAAATCTTTCTGTCGAACTTGGGAATCTGTATAGAATTTCAAACAAAACTCTTTATTTAATCCATGGGGAGGGTATAGCTTGTTTTCGTTACATCCACCATGACAGGGTAGATACCTTAAGTAATTTATAATTGTACTCTTATCATCGCCCACACTGAGGATTGAAACTTCAACCTCCAAATAATACTAATTATAAATCCTCATCTCAAAAATTCTGACGTAAAAAATTGAATTTAGATAGTTTCACTCTTTTCTTTTTTTTTTTTTTTGCATAGGCATCAACACTTATGAAGGCCCAGAGGCCACTTGAGGATAAGGGTTAAGAGTGTATAGTAGTCAACTGGACAATATAGTAATCATTAGTAATGGAAATTCGGTAAATTTGTTAATTTAAATGGAACGGCTCATCAAGAATTTGTTTACGTTGGACTTGAAGACAACCATATTGTAATCAGCTGTAAAGCAGGAAAACGGGAGACAGATTCACAGGTGTGCAGTTCTAAGGAAGAAACTTTGTTCATGGAATCTACGTTTAGGTTTAGGCACAGGTAAAGAGTGGGGGGATTATTGATAGTGTTTTCAACTAGACGAGTGTTTCTTGTGAAATTTTGGCAAGGGTGGACCATAAATTGAAGCTCAGTCGAGCACCACGTGCCATGAAAATAACGATAAAGCAAAGACAAACTCGCAATATCTCTTCTGTGAGAAAGAGGTTACAGGGAAAAGAAAAGGACATCTTCTACCAGGCTACGAAGTCTATATTGAATTCTATCAAGGCAGAGTAAGTCCTTTATAGCAGCTCCTGCCCAGATGTGACAACAGAACTCCAACCTTTGGACGTACCTGGCTCTTATATAGAAAGAGAATTGCATCTGCAGTGAGATATCTACTGGATCGATAGAAGGATCCCACCATTTTTCCAGCGGCCTTGGCAACAGATTTGATGTATGTGTTCCATTTCAGATCAGGAGTAAAGGTCAAGCTCAGAAACTTGTCAAAACATGTGGCCTCCTCAAGATGAGAGCCATTCATTTCAATTGATGCCAAATGGGGATCAGAGCGTTGATGATGTAAAGATAAAAGCTTGGTTTTAGATGCATTAAAAGTAACCAGTCACTCCTTTCCCCATTGTACCACATGCTCAAGATCAGAGAAGCGAGAATTGAAGAGAACTTGGTCATTTACGATCTTAGATGTGCTACCATAGATAGTAGTGTCATCAGCATAAATGTCTACGAATGATGTAAGGATGTAATTTGGAAGATCATTAATGTAGATCAGGAAGAGAGTTGGGCCTAGCATGGACTCCTGAGGGACTCCAGCATTAATACTACTCTTATGAACCTATCAGAAAGAAATGATTTAATAATTGAGAAGACATTTCCAGCTATACCGTAGCTGGAGATCTTATGAAGTAAACCTTTATGCCATACCCTATCAAAGGCCTTTGATATGTCAAGAGCAATTTTGTCCTAGAAAGGTTGCCTCCATCGAGAGATTTGCTAATCCTATGAGATATAACTGTAAGCACATCTGCTGCAGATCTAGCAGAACGGAAACCATATGTGTGTCACTAAGAAGGTTATTTTTGCTGAGATGGTTGATTACTTCTCTATTTAACGCAGATTCCAGCAACTTACTCATGACGCACAGGAGACTTATTGGCCTGTACTGAGAGGGAGATGGTCGATCACCTGAATTCTTAAATACAGGGCATACTCTATTTAATAATTGTTCCCTCCTTTTTTCTTTTTTTTAAACGTGATTTTAGCTCTGTTGAGCGAGCTTGAAAACCGGTCAGCTGACGTTATCATTTTTTATTTTTTTAATTTTCAAATCTAAAATACAGAATAATTTCTAGCAGGTTTAAAATTAGTCTTTACATAGCAATCTATCTATATATCTATAAAAGTGAAAGTGTCTGTCTGTCTATCTCTGTCTGTGTACATTTCCCTACACAATAACTCTGTCAATTTTCAGCCTACAGACTCGAAATTTGATATACAGGATACTGAGATTTGGGAAAATCTTTGCAATCCGTTTTCGGTCATAAATTTGGCTGTTAAGGGGTCAAAGTTCAACGATTTGACCTTTCAAAACTCTACCAAACTCCTCCGCCAATATTGGGTCTAAACACTTGAAATTTTAAATAGAGGTTCCTTGGACATGGATCTAACTTAATAACTTGATTTGAGCCCAAAACAATAAATGTTAAGGGGTCATAATAGGGGTCAAAGTTTTAAAAAATTGACTTCTGCGGTCTTTACCAAATTATACAGAAAATTTCTGATCTAAACATTTGAAATTTTACATAAAGGGTATTCAGAGATAGGGCAAGCTTTTTAATCGGTTTGGTTCGAAAATTTGAGCTACCAATATATAAATGTATGTATGCATGTTTGCATGTCTGCCTACAGCTTTCGACAGAGGCGACGGATTTTCACAAGATCAGTATCGTTTTGAAGCTCGACTTTTCAGACGACAAATACCGAAAAATTGGCTAAAAAGATTAATTTTTTTCACCCTGAACTGGGCACTTTTCTACAGGGAGTGGTCGCTATTTTCGAAAATCATCCTCTCTTTTTGATCCCCTCTTTTTGATTGTCTAGCCTTAATTTAAACCTGCGTCACTTCCGGTTTGGCGGTGGTCGTAACAGCAAAGACGTCACATATTTTTCCCATTCTTTCCCTCCTTTGCGGTACGAGTTCAAGCCTGCCTTCCTACTAGCACTTTTTTTTGTTTTGTTTTTTTGCTCAACACACACCTCCAAACACTTGGGCAACGCCAGGCACTCATGCTAGTATATAATTCCTTTGCTAACTGTGGTTCTGGATATAACCATAAAATATATCCGATGGTGAGGCCCCAACTTGTGGGCTTTGGGGAGAGTGGAGCTACCCTTTAATTGTCATTGCTCCCAGGTCCACTCTGACCCAGAGTGGAAGTAACTGTTAGGGCCTCAACTATGGGTTAAATAGAAACCGACTTGAAAAAAAATATATATTCTATTAAAAACTTTTTCTTCAAAATCACTGGATTCGGCATTAAATGAACTAAAAAGGGTTGATATGCCGTAAAACAAAAACAACGAACCTTTGCTGTTTTCTTTCACAAAAAAGCTAAAGTTTTTAAACTCCATGGAATAAGAACATAATTCACTTTATCTCTTGTATTCCTTGTTTTATGAACAATAAATATTGTAAATCATAATTTGCATAATTTTAACATCCCTCATATAATTAATTAATAATTAATATTTATTTATAAATAATTTACTAATAACTAATATTTTTTTCTAAAAATATAATATATATATATATATATATATAATATTTTAGAAATAAATATTAATTGTTTTTGCCGAATACTATTTATATCAGTTTCAATAATTTCAACACAACAAAAACTAATGTGCAAGCGTTTCTAAAACAATTTGAAATATTTTTGTATATCGCTTTAGATGATTTTAGATGATTTAAAAAATTAAAAATCTTAATTATATATATATATATATATATATGTATGTATATATATATATATATATATATATATATATATATATATATATATATATATATGAGAACGATATTGTAGTTTTCTTGAAGCATTGTGTGTAGTGTGTAAGACATTAAATTTTGAAAACAATGTAATTTGAATTTAGTTACTATCGAAGTATTTAATAGTTAATATTCTATGTTTGATATTATTAAATAATGGTTATAATATTTTACCAGTCATAATTATATCATTATGATGTGTTTTTATTTATTGCTTTTTGTCTTATTTTTAACCATGAGCGTTTATATATATACATATATATATATATATATATATATATATATATATACATACATATATGTGTGTGTGTGTGTGTGTGTGTGTGTGTGTGTGTGTGTGTGTGTGTGTGTGTGTGTGTGTGTGTATGAAAGTGAATCACTTTGTACCTGTAAAAATATTAATGAACGTCCTTTAGAAGGTCTTATTTCAGGCATAGTATATAAATGCGAAGTTATTGAAAATAACAGTACCAGAGAATACTTAGGATCTATGGAATATGAGTTCAAGAACAGATTCTGTAGTCACATAAGATTATATTAAATACCTAGTGTAAATACTAACATGAAAACTTCTTTAGGTAAATGAGTAAGAAAATAAAATACAAATAGCATTGAATGCAAATTGATATGATCTATTTTAGGAAATGCTAGAAAATGCATGCCAAATAAATCTCTATCCCAGCAAAACTATGATCGGTTTCTTAGTGTAAATCGATTTGTATATACTATATTTTAGTGAAAAATGTTTAAAGGTAGGAGTTTATAAAGTAAGAAGGATCAAAATATAATAATTAGCATGATTGGTACTACATCTTTAATTTTCACAGTTAAAATTCAGTAGCAAGCGAGAAAAAGTGCTCGACCCAAGAGACAGTCTTATATAGTCGTCTACAAACATACTTTTTTGCTGTATTGTATTATATATATATATATATATATATATATATATATATATATATATATATATATATATATATATATATATATAATTTAAAGGAGATTAGAACAATAGTCTAAAGAGCTGGGTGTATTTTAATGTAACAGTGAAATTACTAGTTTAATTAAAATACAGGAAAGAGAAAGTGCTCGTTGTAATTTAGATATATAATAAGCTCGATAGGTAAATGTCCTAGAGCTAATTCAATATTAAGTAATGTGATTGATAATTTAAAATTTAAAAATCAAATTATAATTAAATTAAAAATCCGTTTCATAAGAAGGAACAACAACAACAAAATCAACTATCTGTACGATCGTTTCGGAAAACAATGCTTTTTATTGTGGTATACATCAAGTTACGTACAATAATTACATATAGTTTTTTAATAAGCAAGGTCTCCTCGTCAGCAAATTTTGAAGGGTTTTTATTGAATTTAAAAGACACCATAAATAAACCTAGCATTAAAAGTAAGGCAGATGAATCTGAAAAAAATTGAAATAAAAGGTCTGGATTTAAAATTTATAAGCAAATTAATATGGGTTAGAGATATAAAATAAATAGAGTAAAATATAGATTTGAATTTACATTATTTGCTTTAAAAATATATAGAGATATTTACCTTTTAATTTTTCGCTTTTTGAAATCAGGAACTATGGTTAAAATACTCATTTAGATGTTTGCTATAGCTTTTTATCTTATTGAATGATGAATTTTAAAAGGGGGGGGGGGGTCGCCCGTGCAATAAATTATTTCCGTTAACGTATTTTTGATTTAAAGACACTACGGTTTATATATGTTGTTTGTGCAATTACATGTTGTAAGGGGAGATAATTGTCATGTTTTCTTTACTTTATTTATTTAAATGGTGTAAGGGGGATAATTAGTCTGACTTAATTTATTAAAAAAAAAAAATTGTAATCTATTTTTACTAATAAGTAATTTTTAATGATTTAAGGTGGTTTATTATATATATATATATTAATTTATGAAAACATTTTATGGCTACAATCTAGACAGAGGTTCCTGCATTTAACCCTGTAGAGACTCATCAGACTAAAATGCCTTTTATCCTAATGATTGTATAATGATAGCCGAAGTAAATACTGAAAATGGATGCATAATACAGTATAGCACCTCATAACACTTTATGCAAATATATGAAATAATAATAATAATAATAATAATAATAATAATAATAATAATAATATATCTATTATGTGATTTTTAAAAAATTTTTTACTTCAGGTGAAGTCTATTTTAAATTCAGGAATCAAAGGTCTTGTTATCAAAACATTTGGTGCGGGAAATGCTCCAAATAATGAAGAATTCATTAACTTGTTGAAAGAAGCATCTGAAAAAGGATTGTTGATGATTAATGTCACTCAGTGTCAGAAAGGCTCAGTCGCACTCTACTATGCTGTCGCTGAGGTAAGTAATGCTTTTAAAGTTTCTTCAAAAATGAATATCTTGAAAACTGTCAAAACTCCATATAATATTCCTCTTAGTCTATACATCTGTCTGCCTGTCTCTCCATTCTACTTTTTCTCAGAAACTACTGATCCTATTTGAATGAAATTTTGTACGGACCTTTTTATGATAAGTACACCAAACTAAGTGTTATGGAATTAAATGCACGGTGAGAATTATTAAGGATTAATAGGAATTAGTATTCCATGAAAAAAATGAGCAGAAAAATAACCATAACCATCAATCATCAATTTTGCATAATATGCTTATTCTAAGTCAATAAGCTATAACTTTTGCCGTTTTTTACTAGGCTAAAATGTCTAGTATATATATATATATATATATATATATATATATATATATATATATATATATATATATATATATATATATGCGCATACACACACACTCCCCCCAGACACACACACACACACACACACATATATATATATATATATATATATATATATATATATATATATATATATATATATACATTCAAAAGAGTGTAGCCATCAACAATTGTAGGTTTTTTCAGACTTTTATCATTTTTTAATATTTTAAAATATTTTTATAACGCGTTTCAAGCCTTGTTCAGCTCTCTTCAGATATTTTTATATAAAGTTTTTTTAAGGTAATGTCTTTTTGGAAAACATTTTTCTCTGGCAACACTGATTGTTTTTTTCAGAGAAATGTCAGTCTCAGACTTTTTGTCACCAACAGTCGGTGAGCTGGTTAAAAATTTAATCAGTTAGAGTTAAGTTCATTTAGTGGGTGGAAGGGTTTGTGTTTATTTGAGACATATTTTCAAGTTTTTTTATTTTCTTTCTTTTTTGATGTGTGTGTATGTGTCAGTGTGTACTTGTGTATTAAGGCGAGGGTTGTGTGTTGTGCGTGTGTGAATGCGTGTGGGTCAAGATCTGTGATTTTTTTCACATGTGCGCTTGTGTGTGTGTGTGTGTGTGTGTGTGTGTGTGTGTGTGTGTGTGTGTGTGTGTGTGTGTGTGTGTGTGTGTGCCTGCATGTGCGCCCCCATGCCTGTGCATGTAAGATGGAGAAAGAAGCAGGATATCTAGATCGGTATAGGGTCGATTCCCAATCTAAATACACATACATACATGTATTACGTCACCCAAACACAAACACACTCACACACACACACACAAAAAATGGAAAATAGATGATATATACACATATACACACACATACACACACACATGCATAAATATACACACACATATATGTATATGCACACATGCACACATATATACATATACACATCTGCGTGCATGCATATGTACACACACAGACACACAGACACATGTATGTACATATATATAAAGAAATATAAATGCAGGAATATACATACATACACACACCCACACATACATAAACACACGTACTCACCCACACACATACATACGCACCTACACACCACACTGATATTGGTTAAAGTTGTCTTAATCTAGAAGGATTTTTTTAATGTGGGAAGAGTAGTGTGTTTTATTTCTAATTGTTTGTTTAGTTAAATTTTCACAGAGATAACCTCGTCCTACTTAACCAAAATAGCAAACTAACCAAATTTCTGTGTTGTTTGTGTTGTGTGTGGAGACGTATGTAAGGATTTGTTCTTTGTTTCGTTTTTTAGGGGTTCTCAAATCTTCTACTGGTATATTTATCGCTAGTTTGATCCCTTTGTCTATAAGTTGTGGTGGGTATTTTCTTTTTCTTAGATTCATTCGCCAACCCAAAAACCTAAAGCGCATTCTTACGTCATCCAAAATCAATCAAGACACAACGAAAGGAGTCATAAAATGCAACAAACAACGATGTGGAGTCTGCAACATAATATTAGAGGGAAACACATACACATTAATGAACCCCATACAAACATTCAAAATTAAAAAAGACCTAGACTGAACCTCAAAAAATGTGGTCTATGTAATAAAATGTGCAGCATGCGATAAATCCTACATAGGCACCACTAAAAACCTTAGTAGTAGAGTAGCCTTACATCGATCCAACATCAAAATCGCAGAAAATAGACACCTGCATGTGTCACAGCACATACACACATGTAGTAGAGGAAAATTTGAGATAATGCCCATTTTCCAAACTGACAACTACTTTTACCTACTAACACAGGAAAAAAAACTTCATAACAAAGTTCAATCCCGCTTTAAACATATCCCAATAACAATACACATAAATAGGCAAAACACAAAATACACTTAGCGCACGCATGCTTATGCAAATATTAATCACAAAACATTAAAAAAAACGATATTATAACTGAGAATTTCGGACGCTGATATAGTCTCTCTATTAAAAAAAATACATATTTTTAAAAACTTTTAAATAAAATTATTTAAGCAAACTTTTAATGGCAGAAACAAATATAAAATAACTGACTTGTTCGGATTTTTGCGAATGTTTTGCGGGTTTTTGCAACCAAGATTGATTTGTGTGTGTGTGTGTGTGTGTGTGTGTGTGTGTGTGTGTGTGTGTGTGTGTGTGTGTGTGTGTGTGTGTGTGTGTGTGTTTTAAATAAAATTTATTTATTGAAAATGCGATGTATGTCGGTGGTCAGTGAAAAAGAAATCCTTCTAGATGAAGGCAATTGTTAAGTATAATAAAATCACAAGTATAAGCAACAAGTATAAACAATCGAGATTTAAAAATATATTATTTTATTCGCATACGTTTTTATAACTTTTGTTTTTATAAAGATGAAATGTAGTATCACAAAACACTTGCTATTTGCTTACTTCTCCACAACGGAAAATTAAATGCAAGTAAGTTTAGCGTCCGAATTTCTCAGTTAATGTTTTGTAATTAATAAAGTCCATTCTTTTTATTTATTTTTATTATAATTATTGTTATTAGTTTTATTTTAAAAGTTCTGTGAATACTAATATATTCACAGGACGCATTCAGAAAGACACACATTTGAAATATATTTGGTTTAAATACCTTTGTTTTGTTACTTATATTAAAAAGTTTTGTGCAAATAGAAAAAAGTTTTTTTTAATCCTTAAAAGTTTTGTAAATATTTAATATTAAAGAAAATGTTTTGTAAATATATATTTTTTCTTTTAAATCTTAAAAAGTTTTGTAAATATATTTTAAAAAATCTTGCTCGCGAACATTCGACCATATCTGCTATTTGACGTGTTTACAAACAACCAACGGCAATGTCAAGATCAAACAACCGGTGTCACTTGAAATGTTCGCCAATCTTCATCTTCTGCTACAGGGTATCTAATCTTTACTTGGTCCATTGTTTGTACCATCACTTTTTTTCACTCGTCCAAGGTTTAACATTTGCACTTTTTTCTTGTCCTCTGGACAAGACTTTTGACTTGATTTTTAAAGACTTTTCTGTCTGAACTCAGCCGGCATTTTTCTCCTCATTTTCGTTACCTAGATGAAAATTTAACTGACGAAATAGGACCTTCATCTAGAGCCTCCTGATGTATCGCCATGATGGGTTGTTACATCCAAGTCCGACATTTTCAAACAACGACCTTTCACTCCCAAAGCGACCTTTCACTCGCAAAGCGACCTTTCACTCCCAAAGGCTAAGGCAGCAACTGCTTCTTTTCACTTTCATTTTCACTTAAATCGGCGAGCAAAAAATCACTCAACCAATCGTCAACAAAGAAACAGTCACGTGATATTAGTAGCAGTCTACAACTACTTGCATAGATGGGTGAGTTAAAGAAAGAAGAAAAGAAAGAGAGAAACAAGGGTAGATAGAAGAATTAAATTCTGACAATAGCCCAGTACACCCTAGTATTAATAAGAATGCAAAATAAATAGCATTTTTCTTTTGATTACAATATTATTTTTGCGTTTGTTGCGGACCAGGATATAATAATACCCTAACTCGCTACAAGAAAATAATGAAACGAATGGAACTGAAGGAAATAAAAACTCAATTGATGGATAAGATAAACGTCGTTTATTTACTGTTGAAAGAATGTTTTAGATATAACATGTGTTCATGTTCGCGCGTGTGTAACCAATGTTCGTTGCGGGACTGGTGCTGTAGAAAGAAAAGGAAATGTGTGCTCATCTGAAGTTCGGGTCACTATCGTTTGTTCGCGCATGGGAAGAGAAAGGAGTAACGTAGTGAAAATGAGAATGATAGTCCAGCGTGTAGACAAAGAAGAGGATAGAGGTTAAGCTGTACGCCATGTTAGCAGTCAGCTACGCGGTGGTGTTCTCAGGGACCAGTAATAGATAGAGAGAGAAAGAGTGAGAATGTGTACGTACGGTCTGTTAGCTTTTTGTCCCACATAGTAGTAAGTGGACGTGACGCACGCGGTCGGTCCGTAGACCGTCCAGCTCGAAAGCTGGGCCTAAAAAGGAGGAGCCGCTTATTGCTCTTTCTTTTATACTCGTTTCCGGAGTGTCTTTTGCGCATGTGTGGATTTCCATTGAAAGGAAGTAACGTCGTCCATCTGTGTGCGTATGTATGCGCGTGTGTGAGTACATGTGTGTACGTTAGCGTGTGTGTATATATACACGTGAATGTGAGTGTATGTACGCGAACGTGAATATATGTACGTGTGTGGACGTGGGCGCGTATGTTTGTGTGTGCGTATGTATATGACAAGTAATATAGCTTGAAATGTGAACACGTGTTTTTGTGTGAGACTAGAAAAGGTTCGCACAGGTTTGCCTGCACTGTTTTAATTCTTTGAACTTTTTGGATTATTTAGACAATTTGTGTTATTTCTTACTGGAAACGAATTTCATCTTTTACTTTCAGGGTCTGCATAAAGCCAAGGTAATTTCCGGTGGTGACATGACTCTTGAGGCTGCCATTACAAAACTTATGGTTGTCCTTGGTCAGGAAGACTTATCTATTGAAGACAAAAGAAAGGTTTGTTTCCAAAAGAAAAAAAAAAGAAAAGATTTTAAAACTTTTGTGTAAAAATAATTTCTTTAATCATGTACTGAGTTCTCTATTTTGAGCAAATCTAAGATCATAAAATTCTTTTACATCTTGCATTAAATGTCATAAGTTGCAGAAATTATTGTATTTCGAAATATCATATATCTGAATTACTTTTAAACATGGAGAATTTTGCATCAATAGTAAATAATGAATTCTTGTAGCGGTACGCCAGAGACATTAAAATAAATAACATTTCAGTTACGCACGTTTGCTGTATGCATCCATGCAAATTCTGTGGAGATAAAAAGTAAAACTTTGTCTTTTCATGAGGACATAAAACAGAGCATACCACGTGACAGAGGGTATCCACTTTCTGTCCAATCAGCGCATGAAGGAAAACACATTTCTCAAATCTTTTCTGACAGCTTCGCTGGAGCCACCACGTGATATAAAAGACCCTGAATGAAAATAAACTGCCTCTTTTTCTCTTTTCCAACAACATGGCGCGAACAGGTATGACTCGTCTAGAAGGATAAATATGATTTTGCTGCTCAAATTTACTTTTTCGAATCGAGCATTTAACCTATGTAAACTTTCTTATAGATAGAGCGTAAAACATTACCTAAACAAAAAAACTACAGATTTATTGTGACGTCATGGATATATGATCATGTTTGAAAACATGAATTCAAACAAAAGCAATGATAAAAAATAAATGGGTAATCATTGAAAATTATTGAAATAGTCCCAAAATAATTTATTTTCTTTTAACTCCGTATTGTGTGCAGTTCTTTCACAATTATATAATCCTCCTAGCTCAGCGAAAAATTTGTGACAGGAAGAAGCATACTTTTGCTAGTTTTAATAAATTTTATTTATTTTCTCTGATAGCTTTTTTATATATATGTATATGTATGTATGTATGTATATATGCATGTTTCTTATGTCAGGTCATGTCATGTGCTACTGGTACCATGTAACCCAGTACTACCTGCCTCATGGTCGGGTCACCGGCGACTAAACTGGTTCCCTCACCAGACTTGTTTGGTGAGGAGGGCGGCTAGTCTCCCGGAAGGATTAAAAACAAGACCTTCCAAAGGGCGAATGAACTCTTTTTCTGGGTCAACGGCCAACTAGCACCGTGTGTATTTGTGTGTGTGTATATGTGTATTGGGGTGGACAGGGCTCCCGTAAGCCGTGGTGGAGGCAACCTTTCTAGGAGAAGCAAATCTCTGATTTAAAAAACCAAAAAGCGAAAGACCATTACCCGCATTAAGCTGGTCTGCAGTTTAATTTGTTGCTTGCTATCTTGCTCTTGCTTGCTGCTGGATCTCAACATTTTGAACCGAGAGAGAGACTTAGCTGTCGTACAAAGCTAAGACTTTGTAACATCATATTTGTATAGATACTCCCTCAGGCATTTGGGCTCATGGATTTTAAATGTCTGAAGGAGTGGCACTCGTCTGACAAGACGTTGCAATCATCATATATATATATATATATATATATATATATATAAACATATATACATATGTATATGTATATATATGTATATATAAACATATATATATATATACATATATATATATACATATACATATACATATATACATGTATATATATACACATATATATACATGTATATATATACATGTATATATATACATATACAAATATATATATGCATACATATATATGTATATACATATACATATATATATACATGTGTATATTGTTACAAATATGTAAAAAAATATATAATTTGAGACAATAATTACTTTTAATATTATAAAAAAAAAAAAAAATTTTTAAAGTCGAGAGAGAAAATTCTGTTTTTATCGCGTTTTATATTGTCGTCTGCTCTCAGTGAATTTGTAAACATCCGGAAAAAGAAAAAGAGAGAGAGAGAGAGAACATACGAAAATACAGCGAGGGGACACCTATAAACTGTAAAGAAAGAGAGAGGGGGAGAGAGAAGATATGAAACTAGAGAGAAGGAAAGCCGCAGGCATCCGCCTCGCGTATTATTGAGCGAGTGACGCGAGAGAGATGCAGGTACATACAGTGAGAGAGGGGACGCCAAAGAGAGAGAGAAAGGTATACCATTAGAGAGAGGGAATGGAGCGGCGCAGGGTGGCGAGTCAGTGACGACATAGCAGCCGAGGAGGTGGGTAAGGGAAGCGACAGTGTTGGCGATGGTGACGACATTTGTAATGCTAACGACGGCGAAGAAATGAACGATATATTTTGACGACAGAGAAAACAAAAAAAAGGCGATAATGAGGAATGACGATGTATTCAATATAGACGAAGGAATGAAATTGTTTAAAAAGAAAGGAATGCGATAGAAATATTTAAAACCCGACGCTGAGTGAGTCTATTGTTTATTTTTCTCTCTATATCTCTCTCTCATATATGAAAACAATAACAAAAACAAAAACACAAAAAGGCTGTCCTTCCATTTTGGAGTTACAAGCAGACGACAGGATATGAACAGTTTTTTTTGTTTGTTTTTTTGCGCGGAAATTCTCTCTCGAATCTATTTCAAGTTTGTTTGTTCATCCAGTTACACATTCTCTTTTACTCTCGTTACAATATATTTTTATATATGTAAATAAAATTGTGTTAATTTTTCCATTGGCCTCGGTATTGTTACTTGGATGTGTTTTTCCTGTCTTGTGTTTATAAATGTCTTTCGAGAAAATGGATATATCCCTCCCGTATCTAAAAACCCGGGAAAACTAATTTCTTTTAAATATATTTTTTTTATATTTTGTGTTACGACTTTTACCCCTAGACATTCCGGGTCGTAACATAAATGGGGCCCTCGTCCGGGATTATCCTTCTCCAAAGACACTAGACAGTGGACACATTTAAAGTAACAAGAGGTGTTTAAAATAAAATAAAATAAAAAATTAAAAAAAGATGGCACTGGTTCAAGCATTCCTAGAGTCACCGTCATTTGAAGAACTGTGCAAGATGAAAAAAGATGACATATTATCGATAACGAGACAGTATGAGTTAAACTACAGACCGGGCATGCGGAAAGTCAAACTAATTGAGATAGTGACGGAACATTTGGTCGATAATGACCTAGTGGACGAGTCCGTGTTGCGGATTTTAACAGAGAGCAGACCTGAACCCCGTCAGGAAAGAAGGGAAGAATTCGACATCCCCAGAAATATTCGGCTCGTACCGACGTTCCACGAAGAAAATGTGGACGGGTATTTCCTACATTTTGAGAAAATAGCTTTGAGCGCTAAATGGCCCAGGGATGCATGGCCGATGCTGCTACAGACGGCGCTGAAAGGAAAAGCACAGGAAGTATATACCTCCCTATCTTTAGCAGATTGCACCGACTACGACCGCCTGAAACGTGCCATCCTCCATAGTTACGAGTTAGTGCCTGAGGCATATCGGCAACGATTTCGATCATGCCAAAAGGAAGAAGACCAGATGTACGTCGAATTCTTCCGTCAGAAAGAAACTCATTTCAATAGATGGACCTCGGCTAAAGATGCCACCTTTGATTACGAAAAACTCCGTCAAATGATCTTGATGGAGGAGTTCAAGAGCTGCCTCCCTAGTGAACTAAAATTATTCCTGGACGAGAGGCGGATCGACACAACATACGAAATGGCGATCCTTGCCGACGAGTACACCCTGATGCATGCATGCGAGGGAAATAAACCCCTAAAAACCCCCGGGAAAACTAATTTCTTTTGAATAATTTTTTTTATATTTTGTGTTACGACTTTTACCCCTATACATTCCGGGTCGTAACAATATATATATTTGTATATATATATATATATATATATATATATATATATATATATATATATATATATATATATATATATATATATATATATATATATGTACATGTATATATATATGTATATATATATATGTATATATATATATATGTACATGTATATATATATGTATATATATATGTACATGTATATATATATATGTATATATATATGTACATGTATATATATATATGTATATATATATGTACATGTATATATATATATGTATATATATATATGTATATGTATATGCATATGTATATATGTATGTATATATATGTATATATATACATATAAATGTATATATATACATATATATGTGTATATATATGCATATACATATATATATGTATATATATGTATGTATGTATATATATATGTGTGTATGTATGTAATATATATATATGTATGTATGTAATATATATATATGTATGTATGTAATATATATATGTATGTATGTAATATATATATGTATGTAATATATATATATATATATATATATATATATATATATATATATATATATATAATGTATGTATAGGATAAAAATTACTAACGGAACAGTAGTAGAAACTCGCCATGAAGCAAGCGAACAACAGAAGATGTTGTATTTGAGAGAAACAGCTTACCTTATAGGCTTGTATATACTGATGTTTTTTAACTGTTTTCTTTTCGGATAGAAAACAGCTAATAAATATCAGTATATACAAGCCTATAAATATATACATATATATGCATAAATATATATTTATATATACATATAAATATATATGTATATATACATATATATTTATATATAAATATATATGTATATATAAATATATATTTATATATAAATATATATGTATATATAAATATATATTTATATATAAATATATATGTATACATACATATATATATATATATACTAGCTGTACCCTGCCATGCATTGCAGTGGCTCAATTTGGTGTAATGGAAAAATCTAATAAAAAGAGAAAATGCATGTTTCTTATATTCTTAGTACAGCAATCCACTCCAAAAAGCAAAAACAAAAAGACGAAAATGAAAAAAAATGGTACTCTTGCAGAATTTGATCTGGATCCTTCGGAGTTTCTGTAAATAATGGTTTGGGCTCCATCAACAATCAGTGGATGAAGCCGAACGTAGCAAAAATATTGAAACGCTAATTTTTTTGTTTTGTCTTCGTTTTCTGTATACAAAATGTGAGTTAGTAATTAATATTTGGGTGATGGGGGTTACTATGCACAGATTCGAAAAAGCTGTCCAAAAACAAATAAATGAAAGCAAAGGTAAGGTAAGTTACGTTTCTACCTAACTGGATAATTGTTTTTGTTTTATGTAATGTAAAATGTTTAATTAGCTCGAAAAACAGAAATGGTCGCAGACTCTGTTGAATACGTTAAGTTTGGGAAAGTAAGTTGAAAACTAAAAACTATACAAAACAGTGTCAGAAACCCACCGAATATATGTTACCATGACATAGGCTGGCATAATCGGTGGGTTTCTGACAGTATTTTGTATAGTTTTTTTAGTTTTAATTCACTTTCTCAAACTTAATGCAATCAACAGTGTCCTCCACCATTTGTAGCTTTCAAATACACCGATAAACACTGTTTTGCAAGCCGATTAAACGTTACATTAAATTAAAAGGGTTTGTATTACTAAATACAGATACAAAGAAGTTGTCAAAAAATAAATATATAACAAATAAATGTTATCAAAGGCAAGAAAAGTAATGTTCTACCTAACTGGATAAGATTTTAGTGTTTTTATGTAATGTATAATGTTTAATCGGTTTAAAAACATTCAATGCATATCGGTATATTTGAAAAATACAAATGGTGGCAGACTGTATTGAACACGTTAAGTTCGGGGAAATTTTGAGAAAATGAGTTTAAACTAAAAAAACTATACAAAATACTGTTAAGAACTCACTCAATATATGTTACCGTGACATAGGCTGCCATATAATCGGTTGTTTTAAACTTTTGTTCGATACAGGTGACGACTTTTAAGTGTCCCTTTTAGTGATTACCTGGTTTGAGGATATTTGTACAACTAAACGGCAAATCTGCCCCAAAAACTCCGGTATTATTTTACTGTAAGGCCTGTTTCACGGTCGTATACAGGGTGACCCAGAAAAAACGAGCCCCACCCATAATTAGGCCCGTTTCTTAGTGTTTTGTCCGAATTAAATGAAACTTTAGTCATAACTAGTTTATTATATACATCAAAACACTTTGGCTTTTTTTTTCTCCGTTCTACAGCATATGTTCTAGATGGCCTCCATTTAGCTTTTGTTTTTTTCGAGGGTCACCCTGTATAGCGAAATATTTTATTGTAGATTTCAGTATGCTAAAACCAAATCTGCAACCCGTTTCCGTCGCAAAAAGAAATTTTTATATGAAGAAATTACTTTTTCGAAAAGTGGGTGATCACTTTTCAATGTAAATTTAACTGAGAATGAGCACCCACTTTCTGTATATATATATATATATATATATAAATTATATTTTATAAATGTAATTTATAATCTATTTCGAATTTAAAACTATAGAAAAATATAATAATGTTAATAAACTAGGGAAATCACTTAGGATAGATAAATACTCACTTCCCCAAACCTTGAAAGATTTGGGTTTTTAAAAAATAATTTTTAAACGTATTTCGAAATTTTTAAACGTGATTCGATATAATTAAAAATATATTTTTTAAAACTTTAAACGTATTTTTGGAAATTTTTAAATGTTCGATATAATTAAACGAATTTTTAAGTTTTTAACCGATACCAATACAGATTTTTAAGTTTTTATACATAAGGAAAGAGATTTTAAAATTAAATGGGGTTCAAATTAAAATCGATTCATATAAAAAAAACATTTTTTCGAAATTAGATCTTAAATTTAAATAATTCAAAGTTGAAAATTAGGTATTACATTACCCGATATATATATATATATATATATATATATATATATATATATATATATATATATATATATATATATATATATATATATATATATATAGATAGATAGATAGATAGATATAGATAGCTAAAAAAAAAAAAAGGGGGGGGGGATTAAACAAAACGAGATTTGAACGTGGATTCGCGAGGTATATATACTTCACACTTCCGGTTATAAGATAGACGAATATTGGCTGAAGAGAGCTTGATAAGGATACCTTAAACGGGCCTTATTATCGGGCTTGAAACCGACGGTACCAATGACCTGTCTCAACTAACAACTTTCTGTACACAAAATATATATATATATATATATATATATATATATATATATATATATATATATATATATATATATAAACTATGAGGGACATTCCAAAAGTAATACCTCCTATTTATTCCATTCATTGAATTCCTGGACAAAAGTGCATTGAGAATGGTGGTGACTATGTAGAAAAATGTATTCTCATCTGGGGAAGCAGAGATTTTAGTTGGTCAACCGTTGTGTTCTTTATTTCTTCAGGAAGATTAGTTTTTAAAAAAATTTTCAGCCAGAATTTGATTTGCTGTTTTGTCCCACTTTTCAAAATTTGAGTAGTGGCAGCAAAATAGCAACACCTTCTTTTGAACAACAGTCAATGGCCGGGCTTTTAAACTCTTTACTTTCTTAATTTTTCAATGAAGAAAAGGTACTTGTGCAGTTTACATGCCATACTGAAATAATAATGTTATTTAGAAAGCCAATCTTTATCTGGGGAGGAAGAGGTTTTTAACTATTTTGTACATTCACCTAACAATTTAATAAACATAAGATAAAGTAAAAAAAAAATTTAATAGATAAAAGATAGTTTGTCAATTGTTGGCTGCTATGATTTTATTGGCTTAGCATTTTGGCACCTTCCAGTGGTTTACTTAAACTATCCGAAATATGCCGATCACAATGTGATCCCTATTCTGCATAAATACCCAGAATTCAGTTGCACTTGAATAAAAATAATAAAAAAATGTATCATTTCTTTTGTGTATTCTTGGATCCACCATTAATTTGAGGTTTTCATTTTTCCTTTCTTCAGTTAATGGGTGAAAACCTTCGAGGAGAAATCACTCTCATACCTAAAGTGGAAACGGCGCTCAACTCGGACATTATTGTTAAGTTAGCCGATACATTAAAGCTTAGTACATCCGAAGTAAGTTTTGATTTTTTTTGTAATTTTCAAAAAATTAATTGCATGATGTTTTCACTGATTTACGTTTTTTTTTTTTTTTATTCCTTCATTAACAGAATGGCATTTCTTGAACTCATGTATAAAAAATAACTTAATCTCTTAAAAGAGTCTGGTGTTACCAGATATATCTGTTTTAAGATACTATCTTTCTAACCAAAAATGCACCAAATAATGATGTTATTATTTTTTCCTTTCTCTTTGCAAAACTTAATCATGTTCTACAAAGTCAGAAATAAAAATAATTTTTCCCCCAAAACTGATATTCAGTATAAATAAATAAACCGAAAAGGGTTGATACGCTGCAAAACAAAACAATCAAACCAAACACCATGAATAAATATTTGAAGATATAAAGAACTTTAAACATTAAAACTTTTTCTAACATTATTTGATTCAGATTTAAATAACATGTAAAAGGGTTGATATGCCGTAAACCAAAACAATCAAATCAAATCCTATGATATTTAAAGTTATAAAGAACTTGAATCATAAAACCTCTTTTCCAAAATTGCTGGATCCTCCATTAAATAATCCCCAAAAGGCTTGATATGCAATAAAACATTTGATGCCAAATAAATGAATTTCAAGCTCTAAAAAGTTTGAATGCAGACTCCTAAGGAGACGTGGCAGTAGGGGTCCACATTAACCGTTTCATACACGATTTTTTACAGAAATTCTACACACTTGATCTGATTTGTTTTGGAACTAAACTCTGAAAAGGCTCCTGACGACTAAAAATGCAGGCAAAATGAATTCCACAATGTGTTTGTCTCGCAAAAAAACAAACAAATATAATTGATCAAATCAAAATTTATAATTTATAACAATTTTTCTATCTGTTGTCATCAATATATGAAACAGTTACGTGAGTTGAGATGTTGGATTTGCACTTGTTTTTTAAAGACTTTTCATGTTGGAGATGTAAATATATAGATGTTAGTAGAGTAGTTCCTTTGTTATTTGTTTTTATTCTACTTATATTTTTTGTTAATTTTAGTTTTTGATTTTATATATTTAGATTGTTATAAAATATTCAATAAAATTTAAACAATGATTTAAATTTTATTGAATATTTTATAACAATCGCATTTTCATGTTTTCATTTTTTATTTACTTAAAACATCTTGAATTTTTGCCATGCTTGGTATAATTCCAGTTTTATTTTTAATTTTTGTTTTCATTTTTTATTTACTTACAATTTTATTTACTTAAAACATCTTGAATTCTTGCCATGTTTGGTATAATTCCAGTTTTTTTTTTAAATTTTGTTTTCATTTTTTATTTACTTACAATTTTATTTACTTAAAACATCTTGAATTTTTTCCATGCTTGGTATAATTCCAGTTTTTTTATTTTTATTTTTGTTTTCATTTTTTATGAAATAATTAAAAGATAATTTTTCTAATGTTCTTGCTTAAAAATTATAATTTAATGAATATTTTTTATTATAGATTTTATCTTTCTATTTAATTCTTCTCCCATTTTATTAAACTCAAATATATTGCAACAATTATTGCAATCGATATTATCTCCTTTTTTTAACACTAATTTATTAATGCATCATAAAAAATGTAAATCAAAACTGAAATTAATTTATGACAACAAAAATTGAATAAATGAAAATCTTTTATAGAATTCACACGTGAAAATCAAACAGACCATTCGTAGATATCGCACTCATTGATTGTTGTAGCCTTACAAGCTAATAATAGATAAACAAACACGGTATAATTAACAAAAAGTGGGTTAGCAAAATCATATAACAGAAGTACACATCATGATTCTGGGGCCATAGCTGCCACAAATTGCAGTATTTACTTCATTCCCATCACAGGAAGATGTAACACAAAGTCAGAAGGGGGAGTGGAAATCCATCCAGTGCTTCTAAAGAAGGAGTACTCTGGCCTATTAAAAATTGCCCTGTCAACATTTCCCAATCAGAACCCCTCAGGCTATAAGCAATAAACTTAGTTTGGATTAATCCGACTACTGTTTTCACCTTGAGTGCTATTTTCACAATGTTTTGACCGATGTAATTTCTGACATTTTTCATGCGTATCTTGTTGAATTCTGGAATCTTTCTGTGGAGTTCAAGAATCTTTATGGAATTTTGAATGAGAGCATGCTACCCCCGTGGGTTAAATAAAGGGTTCCATTTGAAATCTTGTACAGATTTCTGAGCTTGATAAGATACACTTGCAGAAGGTCAGAAACGAAAAGTTGTGAAAATAACACTCAAGATGAGAAAAATAATCTGAAGCCCCACCGAAATGTTTTCCAGTTTGCCGTTATTTCATATGAATTCACATATTAAATGCTTATATATTTATTTAATGTATATATATTTATTTAATGTATATATATTTATTTAATGTTATATATTTATTTAATGTATATATATTTATTTAATGTTATATATTTATTTAATGTTATATATTTATTTAATGCATATATATTTATTTAATGTATATATATTTATTTAATGTTATATATTTAATGTATATATATTTATTTAATATATATATATATATATTTATTTAATGTATATATATTTATTTCATTTTTATATATTTATTTAATTTTTATATATATTTATTTAATGTATATATATTTATTTAATGTTATATATTTATTTAATGTTATATATTTATTTAATGTATATATATTTATTTAATGTATATATATGTATTTAATGTTATATATTTATTTAATGTATATATATTTATTTATTTATTTCATATGAATTCACATATTAAATGCTTATACATTTATTTAATGTATATATATTTATTTAATGTTATATATTTATTTAATGTATATATATTTATTTAATGTTATATATTTAATGTATATATATTTATTTAATATATATATATATTTATTTAATGTATATATATTTATTTAATTTTTATATATTTATTTAATTTTTATATATATTTATTTAATGTATATATATTTATTTAATGTATATATATTTATTTAATGTTATATATTTATTTAATGTTATATATTTATTTAATGTATATATATTTATTTAATGTATATATATTTATTTAATGTTATATATTTATTTAATGTATATATATTTATTTATTTATTTCATATGAATTCACATATAAAATGCTTATATATTTATATAATTTTTTTTATATTTATTAATTTTTAAATATTGATTTAATGTATATATTTATTTTATGTTTATATCTATTTAATGTTTATATATTTATTAAATATTTATGTATTTATTTAATTTTTATATATTAATTTATTGTTATATATTTATTTAATTTTTATATATCTATTTAATGTTTATATACTTATTTAATTTTTATATATTTATTTAATTTTTATATATTTATTTAATGCTTATATATTTATTTAATATTTATATATTTATTTAATTTTTATATATTAATTTATTGTTATATATTTATTTAATTTTTATATATCTATTTAATGTTTATATATTTATTTAATTTTTATATATTTATTTAATGTTTATATATTTATTTAATATTTATATATTTATTTAATTTTTATATATCTATTCATGTTTATATATTTATTTAATTTTTATATATTTATTTAACTTTTATATATTTATTTAATGCTTATATATTTATTTAATATTTATATATGTATTTAATTTTTATATATTGATTTATTGTTATATATTTATCTAATTTTTATATATCTATTTAATGTTTATATATTTATTTAATTTTTATATATTCACTTAATGTTTATATATTTATTTAATATTTATATACGTATTTAATTTTTATATATTTATTTAATGTTTATATATTTATTTAATGCTTATACAGTTATTTAATGTTTATGCATTTATTTAATACTTATACATTTATTTAATGTTTATATATTAATTAAATTTTTATATATTTATTTAATTTTTATATGTATATTTAAATTTTATATATTTATTTAATGCTTACATATTTATTTAATGTTTATATATTTATTAACGTTATATATTTATTTAATTTTTATATATTTATTTAATTTTTATATATTTATTTTATTTTTATATATTTATTCAATGTTATATATTTAATTAATTTTTATATATTTATTTAGTTTTTATATATTTATTTAATTTTTATATATTTATTTAATTTTTATATATTTATTTAATTTTTATATATTTATTTAATTTTTATATATTTTTTTAATTTTTATATATTTATTTAATTTTTATATATTTATTTTATTTTTATATATTTATTCAATGTTATATATTTAATGAATTTTTATATATTTATTTAGTTTTTATATATTTATTTAATTTTTATATATTTATTTAATTTTTATATATTTATTTAATTTTTATATATTTATTTAATTTTTATATATTTATTTAATTTTTATATATTTATTTAATTTTTATATATTTATTCAATGTTATATATTTAATTAATTTTTATATATTTATTTAATTTTTATATATTTATTTAATTTTTATATATTTATTTAATTTTTATATATTTATTTAATTTTTATATATTTATTCAATGTTATATATTTATTTAGTTTTTATATATTTATTTAATTTTATATACTCATTTAATTTTATATATTTATTTAATGATTATATATTTATTTAATTTTTATATATTTGTTTAATGTTATATATTTATTTTATGTTCATATATTTATTTAATTTTATATATTTATTTAATGTTATATATTTATTTAATTTTATATATTTATTTAATTTTTATATATTTATTTAATTTTATATATTTATTTAATTTTTATATATTTGTTTAATGTAATATATTTATTTAATGTTCATATATTTATTTAATTTTATATGTTTATTTTAATTTTTATATATTTATTTAATGCTTATATATTTATTACAGGAAATTAATTCTTTAATATTTATAATATTATTTAATTTTTATATTATTATTTAATGCTTATATATTATTTAATGTTTATACATTTTTTAAATATTTATATATTTATTTAATATTTATATATTTATTTAATTTTTATATATTCATTTTATGTTATATATTCATTTAATCTTTTATATTTATTTAATTTTTATATATTTATTTAATGCTTATATATTTATTCCAGGAAATTACCAAACTTCGGGATATTATTTTTCCAAACTTGATGTGTGACGCTGCCAAACTTGGTGACATAGAAACATTGGAAAAGTTGAAAAAAATGGTAATCATCTATATTTAACTATTCCATATTTGATTAAATTTCATTTTGAATTTCTAAACTTGCGCTATTATTTTTTTTCAAAACTTATTCATCATATATCAGAATTGAACACAATAATGTAGAAATATAACATTAAATGAACGAAATAACACAATTATTTTTTACAAGTAAGATAAAAGTCAAATACGTCATCGGATGGAGTACTGTGTCCACATTTGAATCGGTGCTGCTCACAGCACCGATTCCTACCTTGACAGAATACAAAACCGACTTTGAAATCTAGCAAGTGATGTCTCTACAGTCTCTTTCTAACAGAAATGACATTGCTCATGTTTCTCTACTCTATTTTTATTTTTATGGTAGGTGCTCGACATCATGGTCGTTTTCAAGTCCAATGTTAACAAATTCTTGTTGAATCATCCTCTTAAATGATCTAATTTAGACCAGTCTCACCCACTGCTACCAATTTCCACTGTACTCTTGACAAAATCATTCGGCCTCATCCTTGAATGGCCTACAGACCTTGATAAGCGGTAACTTGTTAATACATAAAAAAGAAGAAACAGTTAATGCACCAGTATTGGAATCATGTTTGTACTCATCCAAATATAGAAAAGGTTTAGTGTGTTGATATGGAAAGATGTAATCTAAATGAAGAAGTTCAAAAGTTTTTCATTTATCATCCTATGTTAGCATCAAAACGGCTTACTACCATTCAAATTAATAATACAACAGATTATTTTGAAATACTGTATATATAGTACAGAGGAAAGACCTTTAGAAGAGATATATGAATGTCTAATTTTCATAACTTTTTTTAAACAGTTCATAAAAAAATAATATTTGGTGTTATTTATTTGTAATTTTATTGTCCTATTTTAAAATCAATAATACAACATAGCATTTTGAAATACTTGGTATATCGTAGAGAACAAACGGCACAAAGATACAATTTTGAATTGTTCTGTAGTAGCAGCAGCGACATTTTGCAGTTTGAGATTTTGAAGACCTTTGGTTTGTAAATTTTGTGTTGATTAATTTTTTTTTTTTTTTGCATAGGCATCACCACTTATCAAGGTCAAGAGGCTAAGGATTAAATAGTGTACAGTAGAAATTGGACAATATAGTTACCGTTAGTAATGGATATTCAGTAAATTTGTTAACTTATATGGAACGGCTCATCAAGAATTTGTTTATGTTAGACTTGAAGACAACCATATTGTAGTCAGCTGGAAAGCAGAAAAACGGAAGACAATTCCATAGGCGTGCAGTTCTAAGAAAGAAGCTTTGCTCATGGAATCTACGCTTAGGTTTAGGCACAGATAAAGAGTGGGGGAAACTAGTGATAGTGTTTTCTGCTAGACAGGTGTTTCTTGTGAAAGTTTGGCGAGGGAGGACCATAGAATGGAGCTCAGCCGAGCACCTGCCATGAAAATAATGATAAAGCAGAGACAAACTCGCAACATCTCTTCTGTGAGAAAGAGGTTGCAGGGAAGAGAAAAGGACATCCCCCACAAGGCTATGAAGTCTATATTGAACTCTATCAAGGCAGGATAAGTCCTTTCTAGCAGCTCCTGCCCAGATGTGGCAACAGTACTCCATCTTTTGACGTACCTGGCTCTTATATAGATAGAGAATTGCATCAGCAGTGAGATTCTAGCAATCAAGTTCTTCAGGATTGCCTAATCAGATTTCATCTCTCTGTTGAGCAGAGCATATGACAAAGTTTATATAAAGGTTATCTGAACGGCAACTGGCTCTTTCTTAGTCAGCACACTGTATTGACAACAACTCCATTTCTAGCTCTTGCTACAGACAACACGTTTCTCTCTTGGGGTGCAACAAGATCAGCCTGGGCCTTTCGCCCTGTATTGATGAGGAGACAAAAAATCCAACATGGTTATCGCCAGACTAAAGGGTGGAACAATAAAAGTGTCACCCTAAACAAAACAACACTACAACTTTATTTAAAAACTTTTATTGAAAAAATCAATTCAGGTAATTTGATTATGTAGTAGAGGTCACATCTATTCAATGTAGGCAACTTCAACCAATCAACGTCTTGATATGGGCCCATTACTGGAAGCATGCTTTTTCCACAAGCACTGGCAGAAGCTCGGCAAATACTCAGCAAATGGTGGTGATCAGGTTGGCTTTGGTGTTATGGGAGGTCATATTGGTGATGTTCTCAATGTATGACCAAACAAAGTAGTCAACAGATCCAGGGCGGGTAGGAAGGGGACCAGTGAGAGAAGGGTACAAAGTTGTAGCACTCCTGAAGTCAAGCCTGGGTCTCTTTGGACTTGTGGTTTGGCGTTAAGTTCTGCTGCCACACTCATGGTTTAATAGCAGCCACCTGATTGCACCAGGGGATCACCACACTCTTCAGCCAATCCAGGTTCATCGGCTTAGAAGATGTGAAGTGGCGTGATGTGGCCTTCACTAGAAAACAACCACCAGATCATAATCGTGGCCGGAAAATTTGTTTCCATTACCCTGGGCACATCCTTGGTATTCGTGGCAATCTAGGGATACATTTTAGGGATGCTGACAATGGACCTGTTGTTATAACTTGGATCAGTAAAGAGCATAAGTTGTACAGCTGCACATCTCCGATCTCGTTCGTTAAACATTGTGTCACTTTCAGACATGATAGAAGAATTTATCACTCTTAGTATTTGTACACAAATGGCCAACTATAAGATGGAATCATGTCGTCTTTTTTAGGGTGACAATTTTATCGTTTCAACTGCAGCACTCATTTCTCTTCCCATATGACCATCTAACTTTTCATCTCTGTCCAAAGACATGAACTCATTTCTCTTCCTAAATGACCATCTAACTTTTCATCTCTGTCCATGGACATGAACTCATTTCTCTTCCCATATGACTATCTAACTTTTCATCTCTGTCCGTAGACATGAACTCATTTTTCTTCCTATATGACCATCTAACTTTTCATCTCCGTCCATAGACATGAACGTATTTCTCTTCCCATATAACCATCTAACTTTTCATCTCTGCCCATAGACATGAACACATTACTCTTCCCATATAACCATATAACTTTTCATCTCCGTCCATAGACATGAACTCATTTCTCTTCACATATAACCATCTAACTTTTTATCTCTGTCCATAGACATGAACTCATTTCTTTTCGTATATGACCATCTAACTTTTCATCTCCGTCCCTAGATTTGAACTCATTTCTCTTACCCTATGACCATCTAACTTTTCATCTTTGCCTATAGATATAAACTTATTTCTCTTCCTAAATGACCATCTAACTTTTCATGCCTGTCCATAGACATGAACTCATTTCTCTTCCCATATGACCATCTAACTTTTCATCTCTGTCTATAGACATGAACTCTTCCTACATGACCATCTAATTTTGCTGGGAGTGGTCACGTCTCAGGGAGCGGTATTGTTACTTCGAGTTTCACGCACAAACTCTGGCTAGAAACTGACTAATTTCGTGCAACACTAGCACTATATAGTAAGGTCAGGTGTGGGGGAGATGATCCCAGAAGCCAATCGGATCACACCACGCATACGGGGAAAACTCAACTTTTGCGGTGGGCAATTCAGCCACACCAGTCAGCTCTACAGTTTGGGACAAAAATATGATATCCATTCCCATGACCTCAAGGGTCAAACCTCGTCATTCAAAACCTCTGGCACTGACTCGGCAGACGATGTCAACGCTATCGTTTTAACATTTCCTCTCATCAATTTCGAATAACAATATACATCTGATTTCAAAATAATAATGCAATATATATATTCGTTTGACAATGAAATAAAGTATATATTTATATCTTCTACTTTAGGTCTTTGCCGGGACCTATGAAAGTAATCATAGCATAGTTATGCGGTCTTCTTCAGCTCCCAAATGGGGAGCAAAACGCTCCCTTAAGTCAATTACATTACATTGGTTTCAGTTTCAATTATAGTTAATAGCACTCCAATAATCTTTTTTTTTAAATGATTTTATCAAGAATTCTTCATAAGTCTTGGTTTCAGTTTCGATTTTAGCTGATGGCATCTTAGTAATCTATTTTTTTTAATAACTAATTTATCAAGAAGTTTCGCTTTTGTTTTCAATTATAGCTGAAGGTACTCAAGTTGTATATATGTATTCATAAATTTGGGATTTGGTTTCGATTCAAACTGATGAACCTTACTTATATAGATATATTTTTTAATTTTTTGAAATCGCAACTTTATAATATATAAAAATCGATAGAACATTAACTCTATAATAATATATATGAAATCTGCAAGAATTAAAATATCATATTTAAGCATACTTTGCGACCAGGCTATGTTGGGCGTCCCTGTCAGCTTAGATAAATACTTTTGCAGTTTTAACAAAAGAGCTACAATAATATCAGAGCATCTCTATTTACATTGAACATTTACAGAATGCCAACATCAATATATTACATATGAATGAGTTCCCTGTGGAATTTCCATAGGTCCCACGAGTTATTATTATTGTGTGTGTGTGTGTGTGTGTGTGTGTGTGTGTGTGTGTGTGTGTGTGTGTGTGTGTTTCTACGAAAAATACAATTAGGAATTACTTAAGACCTTACCCAGTCATCGATGACGAAACAATAGCAAGCTATCCCTGTAGATTAAATAAAGGGTTTTGTTCAAACTTTCTGTACAGATCCTGAATTCAACAAGATGTACTTGAAGAAGGTCTGAGTTACATCGGCTGAAACATGAGAACAGTTAGCCGAATAATTCAAATAATCCAAATTATTTTTTTAACTTTTTTTAATTTAACATTTAATTTTTTTTCACGACCATTTGGCACTATTTATACAGCGTCAAAATGTGGCTCAATTTCCGTTAAATATTTGATCCGATAGTTTCGAAAAATTTGTGAAAACAAACATATGAGTACATGACTTGACACACTACTGTCTATTGCAGGGTGGTGACTTATCGTCCGCAAACCAAGATGGTCGAACTCCACTCCACGTTGCATGTCGGGAAGGTTTAGTATCTGTTGTTAAATATATCCTCCAAGAAGGTGGCAGCGTTCATCAGAGGGACAGCAGCAACAACACTCCGCTGATGGATGCAATTTATGGAAACAAATTTGATGTTATTCCGTTACTCATCCGCACTGGGGCCACCATTCACATCCGCAACACTGTAAGGATAGCAACAGAATTATGCTGGTAAGATTTTTGCTTTAATAATCTCCTAGCAAATTCCCGGCTAGATGAAACTAACCTACAAATTTTGAGACTTTTTCTCATCTCTAACTTTGATACTCTACTATTAAATACTCTGTTTTGTTTTATTTTACTTCAGTCAAAGTTCTCAGAAATTAAGCCCACCCCACACACACACACCTTCAGCTAACACTTGATTTCTATATAAAATACATTTAAATATTTAAACATGAGGTTGTTTGCATAGTAACCAAGAAGTGGTACATCTTGCTCAGTGGTACATCTCCAACTCCAATTTCGATCCAACAAACCATTTCCTTGCAAATTTTCTTTGGTGGACAGAAGTCACACACGATGATCTGAAAATCACTCTTTCTCATGTTCATGATGTCATGAAAAAAAACAAGACATTTTCAAGGCATGTGAACCTGATCTTATCTTTGCTATACTTTTAAAAAATGCTCTGCTGAGGTTGTCTCCCCAGTTCTCTCCAAACTCTTCAACAAATGCCTTATCAAATCATGCTTCCCTGACTGCTGGAAAATTGCTTCTGTTGTACCAGTTTTTAAGAATTCTAGTGAAAGAACTGATCCACTCAATTATCACCTCATTAGCCTCCTTCTTTTCTTCACAAAATCTTTGGGTCTTTAATCAATCAAGCATTAGTCCCCCCCCCCACCTCATAGATACTACTTTGCAACCGACAGTATGAATTTAGGTAAGCTCGTTCTACTGCAGATAACCTAACTATAATCTCTGAATATATATGGCACATACTAGATAAGGCAAGGGAGGCTAGGGAAGGGTCTGACATGAAGGTCTTCTCATGAAAATTAAATCATACAGTATTACTGGTCAAACACTTAATATAATCAAATCCGTTTTAGACAAGAGAAAAATCCAGGTTGTGCTCAACGGTTGTACAGAAGTTCAAGCGTAATGTGAACAGACGTCTCGCTGCTCAACTCCCTACATAGTGTCCCTGTTTATTTGGTTCCAAATATTAGCCCTTACGTTTAAGTGACACTGTGCCTTGTTTGAGTTAAAATAATAGTAAAAAAAAAAAAGAGAGAGCCTTGATCCTGCACGGTCACTGAACTAGCACATTGACAGATGAAATGATTAGAATGACTGAATGAAGCGATCCAATAATCCAGGAACAGATTTCTCAAGGAACGACTGAATGAAAGATTAGCAGCAACCTTCACAAGTAGTGACCAGCAACAGCAATTAATTCCAGAGTCAAAATTATGTAATGAATTTTGATCAAAAATATAATATCTTGATTTTAATCTCTGAAAGCAAAACTGTTCTATTTGCAGAAGTAATTTTACCCGTCCTTTGGATGTGCATTCTTGTAGTTAAATATATAATTTCTTTTTTGATAATAATCATTCTATGATACTTCAGTGCATCTTGCAAAAATTCAGTTGTGCTGAATAGCTGTACATGCAAAAACATGCGTTCGTGGATAATTATTTTATAAATAAAATAGAAAGACGTCTCCAAATATATAGGTATGACAGACTATGAAAGGGAGTTATAAATTTTGATGAATTAAATTTAAAATCTGTAGATCAAAGAAATTAATGTTTTTATTTCAAATGTTAAAATTGATGCATATTTTTAAGGTTTTGTTATAAAATATTGGGTAAAAATTTTGTACGATTGACAACAAGTTTCCTGAGATATTGCATGCGTAATATTTGTGCGTATGAAAATATTTGTTGAATTTATACTTTTTTGTATTTTACAGTGCGGCAGGTCTTGATGATGTCGACGCCCTGCAATCATGGAAAATTGCTGGAGCTGATTTCAATTATGGAGATTACGATAAACGAACTGCCTTACATGTGGTAAGTGTTGAGATTTGGGAAATTTGTTATGTCGAATTGTTATTTTTATTTTTATGTCGACTAAAATTTTTGAAGAAAAAAATCAAAAACCAACTCAAATTTGTACAGAAGTCCATTTTTTGGGGGGGAACCCTTTGAGATAAGTAATTTGTGTATTTATTTATTTGTTTATTTACAAACTATTATCCTTGTCTTCATAGTTTTGTTGTTTCACCACGTTTTGGCCAACGCATCCTCTGACAGAATAGGAATGCTGAGTTTTGTATCCTCAGTAATTACTGTCTTCCACAGTTGTTGTCATCTCACCTCGTTTTTGGCCAACTAATCCTTTGGGTAGGATTGAAACCGCTATCTTCAGACACTGCAGCAACAACTATGAAAATGAGGATAACAGTCCACAAAAAGATAAATAAATACACAAATTACTCATCTAAAAGGATCTCAGTAAAAAAAAAAAAAATGTATAATACCATTTCGTATGGACCCAACAATGGAAGACCAGATAAGAACGAAAACTTGGATATATAAGATCAAAGAATCCAAGCTTGATCACCCTTTGGGGCCCGTGGCACAGTGGTTAGAGGGGTTAAGTCTGTATGGTTCCCAGTGAGTATTGTCTGAAAATAGCGGTTTCAATCCTAACCAAGGCAGGTCAGAGGATTAGTGGGCCAAAACATGGTGAGACAGCAACAACTATAGAAGGCAGTAATTACTGCGGATACAATTACAAGACTGAGAATTCCTATCCCGTCACAGTTAATCACCTGAAGAAGGCCAGAGGATGAGTTAGCCGAAACATGGTGAAAAAACAACTATGAAGATGTGGATAGCAGTCCATAAATTCATTTTTGTCATTTTTGAAGGAAGAAATTCTGAATTCACAAGGCTTAGTAAATGATTGAAATTAGGAGAGTTTAAAGTGGATCTTAGGTTTATTTCCGATAATTATTCTACTGTAAATAAAATTAACAGTCTTTATAACTCTCCCTTATTTCATTTCTTCATCCTCATGTGCCATAAACAATGTTTCTGGTAAAGGGGAAAGAATTGCTGTTTTCTGTATTAGAATCTATTCCTTTAACACTTATCATGGGCTAGTTTTTGACCTTGAAGTAGTATATTTTAGCTTCTTACATCAAGTGCCTCCATGTCTTGTCTAAAGCTATTTCCGTAATAAAATTTCAATAAAAAATTTAACACAGTAATAATTTGTATCTGCAAGGTTTAATAACTTTTAAAAAAAAAACAGCTTAAATGTTCATGTGATTAAAATAAAAATAAAACAAATCTTTAATGATTAATCTAATGCTACCAGATCAGGATGTCTGAAGATATTGGTCTCCTGCATTAACCATTGATGTTATTGCTTTTGTTTTTTTCTTTTCCTTTCCCTTTAGAAAACTCAATCATGTTCTGCAAAGCCAAGAACAAAAATAACAATTTTGTGCTACAAAACAATCAAATCAAACACATGAATAAATTTTTGAAGATATAAAGAATTTAAAGCATAAAAGTTTTTTTTTTTTTTTACCAAAATGATTGGATTCGGCATGAAACAAGTGAAAAGGATATGCTGTAAAAGAAAACAACTAAACCAAATCAATGATTGAAATAAAATAAAATAAAATAAAATGAAATAAAATGAAATAAAATATCTCCAAGAGTTAAGATTAAAATAAAAAAAAAAATCTAAATCTCGAATTATTTTATGGAAGAACTGAGAGGATTGAAGTTTTTTTGTTATTGTTTCAATTCATCAAAACGTGCTGAGCTAGCCATAATTAACTTGTCCTCATAAAGGAGTGAGAAATATAACGTGTCTGTGTGTGTGTCTGTGTGTCTGTCTGTCTGTCTGTCTGTCTGTGTACATTTTCCTTTGCAATAACTCTGTTAATTTTCAGTCTACAGACTCGAAATGTAATATACAGGGGACTGAGATTTGGGAAAATTTATGTGATCGATTTTCGGCCAGAAATTTGGTTGTTAAGGGGTCAAAGTTCAACGATTTGACTTTTGAGAACTCTACCAAACTCCTCCGAGAATTTTGGGTAAACACTTGAAATTTTTTCCTTGGACATGGATCTAACTTAATAAATCGATTTGAGCCCAAAACAATAAATATTAAGGTGTTATAATAGGGGTCAAATTTTAAAAAATTGACCGTTTTCGTTTTGTTTTGTTGTTTTTTTTGTTTTTGTTATTTTGTTGTTTTTTTTGCTTAGCGTACACCTCCAAACACCCGAGCAACGCCGGGCTGAAATGTTAGTATATATATACACTTGTGCCCGATATTATTCATACCCCCCCCTTGAAAATTGAGTTTATTAGGTGTAACTTTGTAAGAATTTATTGTTTACGTCCATATTGATACATATTCTTAATAAACCTCTTCTGATCATTTTCGTCATTTTAAAATCTCGGGATACTTGTAATAAAAGAAATATACAGCTATTTATAAAATTTGCAATGTTCAAAAATAATCATACCCCCTTATTTTTTCAGTATTAATCGAGTTTCTGACTGTTTGTTTCCTGTTTGATTCTTATTTTGAATGCTTTTATACAACCTTTGATTAATTTCATTTCGTTTTTTTCATTTTTCAGAAATTAAAATGATATCAACTGAAAACTAATAAAAGAATAAAAATTATTAGAATGGGGAAGAAAAAAGAGCTTAGTAATGATCTTAGGACTAAAATTGTGAATTCACATAAGGATGGTTTAGGTTACAAGTCAATTTCCAAGAAATTTGAGGTCCCTACAGCAACAGTACAGAGCATCATCAAAAAATTCCAGAGCCACCACACAACAAACAACTTGATTGGTAGAGGAAGGAAAAGGGAACTGTCTGCTAGAGCCACCAGGAATATTGTAAGAAGTGTTAATGCAAATCCAACCACCACTACTAAGGACATTTTAGAAAATCTGGAGTCTTCTGGCATAAAAATATCAAGGCAAACATTGCAAAGGACTCTGCATGAAAATGGTCTGAAAGGAAGAAGACCAAGAAGGACTCCATTGCACACCGGAAAACACCTTGCAGCACGTCTAAAGTTTGTTAGGACCCATGTGGATTCTCCAGAGTCCGTTTTCTCAAGTATTTTGTGGACTGACGAAACAAAAATTGAATTGTTTGGCCATATGGATGCTTCTTACGTTTGGAGGAAGAAAGGGGAAGCTTACAACCCAAAGAACACCATACCCACGGTGAAACATGGTGGTGGTAGCCTAATGTTTTGGGGCTCCTTTTCGGCTAGTGGTCCAGGTAGTTTGGTCAAGATAGATGGAACCATGAAGAAGGAGCAATATTTGGAGATACTCCAGAAAAACATTAGACAGGATGCGGAGAAGCTCCATTTAGGACCAAACTGGGTCCTTCAACAGGATAATGCCAAAATAGTCAAGAAATGGTTTGAGGATAATCAAATTAATGTTTTGAAATGGCCTAGCCAGAGTCCCGACCTGAACCCTATCGAAAACCTCTGGCACATATTGAAAACTGAGGTTAAAAAGCGGAAACCTAGAAATTTGAGGGATTTGGAGAACTACTGCATTGAAGAATGGTCAAAAATCAGTGTTGATGCTTGTAAAAACCTTGTTGATAAATATCCAAAACGGTTACAGACAGTTATTAAGAATAAAGGGCATGCTATTGACTATTAGTAAGAGAGGTATGAATAATTTTGAACTAGTGCCATTATTGTTTTTCTTTGTATAATGTTTCAAACTTGCATAATTTATTTATTTGTTGAGTTTAAATTAAATGCTTATGCTTGATTTATTGTTTGAAATCCCTTTAATATTGTCTACCTTATGGTTTGAGCAATATTCTTATAGAAATCTCAAAGATCCGAGGGGTATGAATAATATCGGGCACAAGTGTATATATATATATATATATATATATATATATATATATATATATATATATATATATATATATAGAGAGAGAGAGAGAGAGAGAGAGAGAGAGAGAGAGAAGATGGGTTTAGAGAGAGAGAAAGAGAAAGTATGGGGAGAAAGAGAAGATTGTTAGAGAGAGAAAGAGAATAGAGAGAGAAAGAGGAGATGGAATGGATAGAGAGAGAGAGAATGGGTGGAGAGAGAAAGAGAGACGATGGGCAGAGAGAGATAGGATGGATAGAGATAGAGAGAGCGAGAGAGAGAGAGAGACGATGGTTAGAAAGAGTGTGTGTATGTGTGTTTTGTTATTTTATTTTGAACTGTTATATTTCACGTGTGCATTAATCTAAGAACCAAACTTTAACAAATTTTTTTATTCATTCTGCTGTAAATAAATTAACATTCTTTATAATTCCTATTGTTTAAATGTATTAAAAGTCTCTTCAATTAATTTTTTCTTTCTTTCTTCTTTTAAAGGCAATGGCGTCTAAAAGAGAAAAATCTATAAAATACCTCTTAAATAATGGTGCGAATCCCGATGCCAGTGACCAAAGTGGCAAAACTCCCAGAGATTACGCAAAAGAAAATAATCTTTTACATTTGTTAAATTAAATTCGAATATGGGAAGAATATGAATGCAAAATGCAATAAATCCAATTTGTTTAAATTGAAAAATTAAACAATGTAAAGATGAACACATCAATTTAAAACATTGACTAAATGCTTGTTTTTGGTTTATAGCAAAGAAAAGATTATGTTGATATCATCGCATTATGTGAAACATGATTTTGAGATCTTGTTGCTTGTTGAAATGTTTTCGTAGTGTTAGTTTAGCAATTTTGAAAATGGCGTTTATCGCATTTTGCATTCAAACATTTCATAGACAGATATTGCTGACATCATTTAACTTTTGACTGTTTTTTACTTTTTTATCATTTCATATACTTTCAATACAACGTTGTTCAAATGAAATATGTTGTTAAGAATGGAACATTCAAATGGAAATATATTTGAGAATTTTACATATTATTCAGGTTAGTTTTAGTCAAAATTTAAACAATTGTTTTTGTCCATTTAAGCATATTTATAAACTGTTAGTTTCGTTTTCGTGCATAGTTTAATCGAATAGTATAGTTCAATCAAAAACATTCAACCAAATAAGATAGTTAAGTCAAATAGGATAGTTTGATTAAATAGTTACAACCAAATAGAATAGTCCAATTAAATAGGATAGTCCAATCAAATAGGATAGTTCAATTAAATAGGATAGTCCAATCAAATAGGATAGTTCAATTAAATTATAATAAAAAACAATGCATATTTACGTGTATATACACAAACTAACAAACATAAAACAAATCCTAATAAACAATAATTTTCCCAATAAAATCGTTGATAAACACATAAAACTATTTCAATTCAATCCATAATAAAAACATAGACCCTAACAAAAATGACGCCATCAAAGTATACTATAAAAACCAACTACACATTAACTACAAAACAGATGAAAAAATAACAAACCTTAGACCTATTGACCAGAACAAAAAGATTAAACTAATAATAAAATATACTAAATTTAACACTTCTAATCTAATAATTAAAAACAATACTAACACCACACTAAACCAAACTAATGTAGTGCATGAATTTATTTGCCCCTTCAAAGAATGTCTCTGAACCCATTCTAAAAACTCTTACAATGCATACATAGGCCACACAACAACAACACTCTCTTGATGACTAACCTACCATTTAGCAAACAATAGCGTCATAAAACAAAACCTAACATTCCATGATAAAAACCTACAATCGTCCGACATTAGAAATGTCTTAACTAACAATACAAAATTTGATAACTTAACTATTGCACCCCTGCCAATCTCCCCACACCCGACTCATGTACACAATGATTCCATTATTTATTTTTTTAATTATCTATTTGTACAAGTAGACTAAGAAAATATCTTCAAGTGAAATTTTACAACTGACTGAAATAATTTGTTAGGAAATCATGTTCCACTTAAAAATATTTTTATTTCAGTCAACCGTTAAGTGCTATCTTTATTTTAGAAAGAATATATCCCCTGCTTCGCCTACATAAATAACTAATGCAAATTCAGTTTTCTTGTAACAACTATGTGTAGAATGAAATATGATGGTCAGCAATGATTTGTTACAAAATGGAGGTCAGAAAAGACAACATTCAATGGCTTTGCTCAGCAGGTTTATTTCACAACTATTTAGTTGTCGAAATTCTTAGAAAAGCTTTAATAAAGCTTTTCTAAATTAAAGAACAATATTTGTTAAATGCGAGGTAGAAACAAAAAGGAAAGAGCAAAGCATTGGCAAATAAGCAAAACAAAAAAATCTCTATAATAAACAGCAATGTGTATTTTTGAGTGCAAAAAAATATATAAGAAAATACAAAGAAATGAGTTTCATAAATGCTGGTAAATGTATACTTCGAATGTTTCAAGGAAATGGCATCAGCATCCACATCACTGAAATCATCAATATGGTTGTGATATCAGATGATGTCTTCATATTCTAGCCTCCCAAGAAGATGTTCAAGCATCGCTGACCATGTGAACTACATCCGTCCATCTATCGCAGTTCACCATGGAAAAGGAACATAAGTTTTTCTTCCTAGACGTGTTGATAACTCACACTGATCAGAGGTTCAGATCGTCTATACGTTGGAAATCAACTTTCACTGGATAATACGAGTATCTCAATTTCAACTCTCACCATCCATATGAAGTAAAGAAAGGAATTGTCCATTGCTGACAACATGGAGCAAAGCAATGTGCAATCACATCAATATCAATATCAAGAGGAGATAACCTTCGACCAAAATAACTATCCAGAGAATATGGCATTAATTTCAAGAAATCTGGATCAAACACCCACAACAGTTTGTCTACCATATATGAGACAATTTGAATGCCGACTAGATACTGTCATCGGGTGCTCAAGATTTCTCCTTGAGTAAATATTCAAAATAACATTGGAATTAGTAATTGTATCAGAATCAGGAATTTAAAACAGAATTGGTAATTATATCAGAATTGCCAATTTAGAACAGAATTGGTAATTATATCAGAATTGCCAATTTAGAAAAGAATCGGTAATTATATCAGAATTGCCAATTTAGAAAAGAATCGGTAATTATATCAGAATTGCCAATTTAGAACAGAATTGGTAATTATATCAGAATTGCCAATTTAGAACAGAATTGGTAATTATATCAGAATTGCCAATTTAGAAAAGAATCGGTAATTACATCAGAATTGCCAATTTAGAACAGAATTGGTAATTATATCAGAATTGCCAATTTAGAACAGAATTGGTAATTATATCAGAATTGCCAATTTAGAAAAGAATCGGTAATTACATCAGAATTGCCAATTTAGAACAGAATTGGTAATTATATCAGAATTGCCAATTTAGAACAGAATTGGTAATTATATCAGAATTGTCAATTTAGAACAGAATTTGTAATTATATCAGAATTTCCAATTTAGAACAGAATTGGTAAGTGTATCAGAATTGCCAATTTAAAACAGAATTGGTAATTATATCAGAATTTCCAATTTAGAACAGAATTGGTAATTGTATCAGAATTGCCAATTTAGAACAGAATTGGTAATTATATCAGAATTGCCAATTTAGAACAGAATCGGTAATTGTATTGGAATCGATAAAAATATTGGAATCGTCCCATCACTAATGACAATATATTTCATGCTACTTTCTGTAGAGGTGACGACTATGCCCCTTGAACTAACTGGAAGAAGGCAGGAGTTATCTCCCCTTAGCTCTCTAAAAATATGAGCACATGCACCCGTGACTCTCTTGCAATGCTAAACATTCCTCCAACTCTAAACTTTCAACTCTACAAAAACATCTTGACTAAATAGAGTCTACATGCCAACATTCTTTGTAAGTGCGGAAAAATTGACAAAGGTGAGACATGCCATCCATTAAAAGTACAGCTAAAAAGAAATTGCATGTATTTTAAATTATTTAGCTTTGTTGGAGTACTGTGCTCATCTTGAGTGTTATTCTCACAACGTTTCGGCTGATGTAACCTCAGACCTTCTTCAGGTAAATCTTATTAAACTGAGAAACTTTTACGGTAATTTAAACCAAACTCTTTTCTTAATCTATGAGAATAGATTCTTCTCGTTCTATCATCCATGAAGTTTTAAGTAATTCTTCATTATAATTTTAGTATTGGTTGCACTGAGGCTTGAATCTTCAACTTCCAGAAAACAATCGCTCAGAACTAATTATTACTTAGAACTTCAACTTGTGACACAACAGAAAAGTAAGAAATAATTTTCTGGGAGTTAATGGTCCAAGCCTCAGTACAGACAATATTAATATTATAATCAAGAATTATTTAAGACTTCTACCAATGATGGCTGACAAAATAAGAACAATTCACCCCTGTTAATTAAATAAAGAATTCATTTTTTTTTTATCATTATTATTTGTGGACTATTATTCTCATCTTTTTTATAGTTTTTTTTTAACGACATTTCAGCCAACTTTTCCTCTGGCCTTCATCAGGCTGTTAACCACAACTGGATAGAAATGCTGAATCTTCAACTGTATCTTCAGTAATTACTGCCTTCCATAGTTTTTGTTGTCTCACCAAGTTTTGGCCAACTAATCCTCTGGCCGGTTCTGGGTAAAATTGAAACCACTATCTTCAGACAATACTCACCTGGAACTGTAGAGATTCAACGTCTCTATCCACTGTGCCATGGGCCCTTGTTAAACAACAACTATAAAAAAGATGAGGATAATAGTCTGCAAACAAGTAAAATATATAAATTACTCATCTCAAAAGAATTCCAATAATAAATAAAGAATTCAGTGTTTAAAATTCCATTTAAATTCTTGAGTACGCCATAAAGATTCCCGAGTTTGACCAGATTTACTTGAAGATGATCTAAGGTTACATTCGCCAAACATTGTGAGAATGACAACAAAGATGAGAAGAGTTATCTGACTTGTCAGTTCTTTCTATTGCAGCTCATATAATACAAATTCTTTACAGATATTAATGGCACTACCTCGTATGCAAATTGACTGCCAGTCAGGGTTATCTAGTTGTAGAAACTCCAAACAGGTAATCTACAAATGGGAGATCATTCAATTAACAAATATTGACTGCTAGAACAATCTAATCTGCTTGCAAACAGTCATTCTACTAAAGGGAGATAATTCAAATACCATGAATAAGCCAACTAATCCAAAATACGATTTATTATGTATTTCCTAATAAACATATTTAAAACTAGGAAATTTTTCTAACTCAACAGACCAGCTCATAAAATTGAACAAATTGCTTGAATTCGTTAAATATGGGAATGTCACTCTTTATGCATGCAAACGTAAAAAATCACAAAGTAAGGGTCATTAGACATGCAATGGTTATTGTTATAACATAGCATGCTTCTATACACAATAGAAATTCTACACCTTTTTCATGATCTAATTTGAAATTGTGCGATTTTTAATTGAATTTGTCAAATAGTTCAATCTTAAGTTCAAACTATCCAAAATTATTTTCAAAAATGCTAAAGAAAACTTTAAAGCTTCAAGAAAACATGAGTAATAATGACAAAATGTTGAGAAATTGTCAAAGAAATTGTCTTGTATGAAGATCTTGTAATTGTTAATATAAAAAGAATTAAGTATAAAAAATGTTTATACTTAATTTTCATATCGTACATTTAAATATGTTGAAGATCACCAACACATTACATAGATACTCAAAATATTAAAAGATGCATTATATATATATATATATATATATATATATATATATATATATATATATATATATATATATATATATATATATATAATTTTCTGCTAAATTGCTATAAATATAGATCATAGCACTTCTAACTTGTGGTTTATAGTATAGGCTTTATTCTGGGATTAAGGAAATATTTTGAACTTTCTTAAGAATGAGGTTTTACATTGAAATACAAAATAATCCGGCATCATACTGTTTGATTTGATGCAATATGTTAATAACTATTTAATTGAAAATGATCGAATTAATCAATATAGTTGTTTTGACCTTTGCTTCATATAATTTTATCAGTGCTTTCAACCTGATATTTCATTGTTATTGCCTTTAATAATCAGACTTTCTAGACACTAGACACTATGTTTCAAGCAAACTACAAAACCTTTTTTTAATATATTTATATATAATATATTATCATTATATATGCAGTATATAATATATATTAAATATGTACAGTCTATCATATATATATATATATATATATATATATATATATATATATATTAGTGTTGAGACGATTAATCCGAATTGTAATTGGGAATCAGAAAAAACAGAACTTTTGGGGATATCGGATGGAAAAAAACTTAGCTGATTTTCCGATGCCAAAAACGATTCTTTTAATTGTCCTTTTTATTTGATTTTGTTTGAAGCAAAATCTTCCACTACTGGTAGTAATGCTAAATAAATATTTATTGATTTTAAACTCTCACTAAAACTAAAATCTATAGAGCATTCCCCACAAGTGTATTCACACGCTTGAAAATATATCCGCACATTTAACATGTGTTTTTACGGTAATCGGAGGAAAAGTAACAAGTATATAGTTAAATATTTGGAGATTTATAAAGAATCAGAGTTGGTAATTGTATCGAAATCTGGAATTTAGTAAGGATTGGTAATTGAATTGGAATCTAGGAAAATATTGAAATCGTCCCATCACTAATATGTGTATATATTAATAAACTCATATTTTGCTATCCATTAAGAATTTTACAGTAATAGTCAATTCAGAGAAGTGCGCTATTTTGTTTGACCAAAATATAAAGAAAAATAAAAAAGTTTCCAACATTCTTTAATGCATTTAATTGAGTAAATTTTCTTTTTTTTCTACAACTGCCATTATTTGCAAGAACACAGTTTATATTCCATTTTCATTTAAATCGGTTGAACATTTTTACGTAATTACTAATATTGTTTTTTTATTAAAAAATGAGATTAATCCAATTCTAAGAGTTTCTTTATTATTCAGCTCAACAATTTTAATGAGAGTATAAAAAAGAGTTTCATGAAAACTTTAAATAAAAAAAAATCATGAAAAAAAGTTTCATTTTTAATATTGTTAAATTTCTGTTTGGTTTGTGACCATAACAGTTTTAACAAATGATTTTTTTCATATTCAAAATTTGTCAAGTTAAAAATAATTATTTGGGAAACTTTGATAATAAAACTCTTTTTATTCTCAATAAATTCTTCATTTGAGAATTTATTACATTTTTAAGTTTTGTGATTAATTTTTTTTTTTACCAATTTTTGTTGATAACATTTCATTTTTTGTTATGGAAATAAACGATTTACAAGTCGGAACTATTTTTTCTTATCTTTTCAATTTTATTTACTTCTTTATTTCTTGTCTTTAATTTTTATTTTTATTTGCATTTTTTTATTTTCTTATCGTTTCATTTCTATTTTACATTCATTTTTTTTATTTTCTCATCTTTTGTTTTTATTTTTTGTCTTTACGTTTTATTTTTACTTAGTTTTCTTTTTTCTTTTTTATATTAATTTTTTATATTAATTTTTATATTAATTTTTTATATTAATTTTTTATATTAATTTTTTATTTTATTTAATTTTTTTCTTTTACATTGTATCTTTACATTTTATTTTTTATCTTTACTTTTTTATTAATAAAACTTTTTACTATGCAGCCATTAACAAACTATTCAGCCCTTTCCTTTTCCTCACATACAATGTTACTATCTTAGAGTCAAAATATCTCTGAAATTAAAAATTAAATATAAAAAAAAAAAAAATTGTACATATTGTCATCTGGGGCTTTAAGTAGATCCAACTCCTAGAGTGAATGCGGTATTGTGGTGATTGCAACTAGTGATAGGGAATAGACAAGTGGACGACCCCCGACACCCATCTTCCCCCCCACACCCTTTTTGGCCTCATGCCACATTTAAAAAGAATTAGTTGCCTGTTTTATATAATTTTAACCCTAAAATTCTGTAAAATTTGTGATTTTTCTTCTTAAATAAATATTTTTTTAAAAAATTAAATATAAAATATTAGGATACAAATGTATCCTAATATTTTGGTCCCCCGATTTATTTATATTTTCAGCGGAGCCCATGCTTCCATGCGTCCGTTAGTCCGGACTATTGCCAGATAACCGTCCAATCAATCAAAAAGAGGGGATCACGTTCGAAAATATCAGCGAAAAAAGAGCCCCCCCCCGTAGAAACGTCCCCAGTTGAGAGTGAAGGAAGCCAAATTTTCGATATTTGTTGTCCGAAGAGTCGAGCTTGTAAACGATACCAATCTCGTGAAAATCATTTGCCTCTGTCGAAAGTTTTAGGCAGACATACAAACATACATTTAAACAGAAAGGTGAGATTTATATTATAGACTAGCAGGGCTACCCGGCGTTGCCCGGGACCGTATAAACAATGAAAACAACAAAAGCAGATATTGAACATATGTTTTATTCTTAGGGGAGAGGAATCTTTCAGGGTGAGAGAGAGAGAGAAGATAAAGAGTGTGAGAGAGAGGCAGAAGAGAAAGTTGTTCCATCCTCTTTCCCAAATTTGAATACTGTGCACGTTTGAACTCTCATCGTCGAGTTGATGCTCGAGTTGCCTATTGGCCTTGATAAGTGCTAATATAGAGAGAAGAGAAACAGGGTGAGAGAGAGAGAAGATAAAGATTGTGAGAGAGAGGCAGAAGAGAAAGTTGTTCCATGCTCTTTCCTAAATTTGAATACTGTGCACGTTTGAACTCTCATCGTCGAGTTGATGCTCGAGTTGCCTATTGGCCTTGATAAGTGCTAATATAGAGAGAAGAGAAACAGGGTGAGAGAGAGAGAGAAGATAAAGAGTGTGAGAGAGAGGCAGAAGAGAAAGTTGTTCCATCCTCTTTCCCAAATTTGAATACTGTGCACGTTTGAACTCTCATCGTCGAGTTGATACTTCAGTTGCCTATTGGCCTTGATAAGTGCTAATATAGAGAGAAGAGAAACAGGGTGAGAGAGAGAGAGAAGATAAAGAGTGTGAGAGAGAGGCAGAAGAGAAAGTTGTTCCATCCTCTTTCCCAAATTTGAATACTGTGCACGTTTGAACTCTCATCGTCGAGTTGATGCTCGAGTTGCCTATTGGCCTTGATAAGTGCTAATATAGAGAGAAGAGAAACAGGGTGAGAGAGAGAGAGAGAGAAGATAAAGAGTGTGAGAGAGAGGCAGAAGAGAAAGTTGTTCCATCCTCTTTCCCAAATTTGAATACTGTGCACGTTTGAACTCTCATCGTCGAGTTGATGCTCGAGTTGCCTATTGGCCTTGAGAAGTGCTAATATAGAGAGAAGAGAAACAGGGTGAGAGAGAGAGAGAAGATAAAGAGTGTGAGAGAGAGGCAGAAGAGAAAGTTGTTCCATCCTCTTTCCCAAATTTGAATACTGTGCACGTTTGAACTCTCATCGTCGAGTTGATGCTCGAGTTGCCTATTGGCCTTGATAAGTGCTAATATAGAGAGAAGAGAAACAGGGTGAGAGAGAGAGAGAAGATAAAGAGTGTGAGAGAGAGGCAGAAGAGAAAGTTGTTCCATCCTCTTTCCCAAATTTGAATACTGTGCACGTTTGAACTCTCATCGTCGAGTTGATGCTCGAGTTGCCTATTGGCCTTGAGAAGTGCTAATATAGAGAGAAGAGAAACAGGGTGAGAGAGAGAGAGAAGATAAAGATTGTGAGAGAGAGGCAGAAGAGAAAGTTGTTCCATCCTCTTTCCCAAATTTGAATACTGTGCACGTTTGAACTCTCATCGTCGAGTTGATGCTCGAGTTGCCTATTGGCCTTGAGAAGTGCTAATATAGAGAGAAGAGAAACAGGGTGAGAGAGAGAGAAGATAAAGAGTGTGAGAGAGAGGGAGAAGAGAAAGTTGTTCCATCCTCTTTCCCAAATTTGAATACTGTGCACGTTTGAACTCTCATCGTCGAGTTGATGCTCGAGTTGCCTATTGGCCTTGATAAGTGCTAATATAGAGAGAAGAGAAACAGGGTGAGAGAGAGAGAGAAGATAAAGAGTGTGAGAGAGAGGCAGAAGAGAAAGTTGTTCCATCCTCTTTCCCAAATTTGAATACTGTGCACGTTTGAACTCTCATCGTCGAGTTGATGCTCGAGTTGCCTATTGGCCTTGATAAGCGCTAATATAGAGAGAAGAGAAACAGGGTGAGAGAGAGAGAAGATAAAGAGTGTGAGAGAGAGGCAGAAGAGAAAGTTGTTCCATCCTCTTTCCCAAATTTGAATACTGTGCACGTTTGAACTCTCATCGTCGAGTTGATCCTCGAGTTGCCTATTGGCCTTGATAAGTGCTAATATAGAGAGAAGAGAAACAGGGGTAGAGAGAGAGAAGATAAAGAGTGTAGGAGAGAGGCAGAAGAGAAAGTTGTTCCATCCTCTTTCCCAAATTTGAATACTGTGCACGTTTGAACTCTCATCGTCGAGTTGATGCTCGAGTTGCCTATTGGCCTTGATAAGTGCTAATATAGAGAGAAGAGAAACAGGGTGAGAGAGAGAGAGAAGATAAAGAGTGTGAGAGAGAGGCAGAAGAGAAAGTTGTTCCATCCTCTTTCCCAAATTTGAATACTGTGCACGTTTGAACTCTCATCGTCGAGTTGATGCTCGAGTTGCCTATTGGCCTTGATAAGTGCTAATATAGAGAGAAGAGAAACAGGGGGAGAGAGAGAGAGAGAGAAGATAAAGATTGTGAGAGAGAGGCAGAAAAGAAAGTTGTTCCATCCTCTTTCCCAAATTTGACTACTGTTCACGTTTGAACTCTCATCGTCGAGTTGATGCTCGAGTTGCCTATTGGCCTTGATAAGTGCTAATATAGAGAGAAGAGAAACAGGGTGAGAGAGAGAGAAGATAAAGATTGTGAGAGAGAGGCAGAAGAGAAAGTTGTTCCATCCTCTTTCCCAAATTTGAATACTGTGCACGTTTGAACTCTCATCGTCGAGTTGATGCTCGAGTTGCCTATTGGCCTTGATAAGTGCTAATATAGAGAGAAGAGAAACAGGGTGAGAGAGAGAGAGAAGATAAAGATTGTGAGAGAGAGGCAGAAGAGAAAGTTGTTCCATCCTCTTTCCCAAATTTGAATACTGTGCACGTTTGAACTCTCATCGTCGAGTTGATGCTCGAGTTGCCTATTGGCCTTGATAAGTCCTAATAATGAGAGAAGAGAAACAGGGTGAGAGAGAGAGAGAAGATAAAGAGTGTGAGAGAGAGGCAGAAGAGAAAGTTGTTCCATCCTCTTTCCTAAATTTGAATACTGTGAACGTTTGAACTCTCATCGTCGAGTTGATGCTCGAGTTGCCTATTAGCCTTGATAAGTGCTAATATAGAGAGAAGAGAAACAGGGTGAGAGAGAGAGAGAGAGAGAGAGAAGATAAAGAGTGTGAGAGAGAGGCAGAAGAGAAAGTTGTTCCATCCTCTTTCCCAAATTTGAATACTGTGCACGTTTGAACTCTCATCGTCGAGTTGATCCTCGAGTTGCCTATTGGCCTTGAAAAGTGCTAATATAGAGAGAAGAGAAACAGGGTGAGAGAGAGAGAGAAGATAAAGAGTGTGAGAGAGAGGCCGAAGAGAATGTTGTTCCATCCTCTTTCCCAAATTTGAATACTGTGCACGTTTGAACTCTCATCGTCGAGTTGATCCTCGAGTTGCCTATTGGCCTTGATAAGTGCTAATATAGAGAGAAGAGAAACAGGGTGAGAGAGAGAAGAGAGTGAGAGAGAGAGAGAAATATGGTGATAGAGAGAGAGTTAGGAAAGAGGACACAAGCGGTTCTAATAAAATGTGCATCTATAGGAGATAATGCCTGGGAATGGGTGCACTGTTTTTGTTGGTTTTGAAGATGCCTCTTCCCCCCCCCCACAGTTTAACAGTGGTGTGACGTCAAGAGAAAGAGGGCGAGAGAGAGAGAAGAGTAAGTGGGTGAGAGAGAGAGAGAGAGAAAAAAGAGAAAGACGGTGTTGGTTTTGTGAAAAAAGTTGTTATTTACAATTGTTCGCCATTAGTGGATGTTGACGTCACGTCACGTGACATGACTAAGCGTTTTTTTTTTACGTATGAATAACATTTTGTGTTTTAATTATAAAGTCTACACTTAATTTTATAGAAAATAATGTATATATAATAGAAAAAAAAATTTACTGGTTTTGTTGGATTCAAGTGGATCCACCCCTCCAGTTTAAGAGGTAGGAGGTCACGTGGTAATATACAAAATGGCTAGTGTAAATATAAAGATCGGTTTTATTATCGACGAATATATTGTAAGCTGAATTTTTTTATTCCTGTACATTTTTTCCTGACATTTTTCGTTAAAACTCTTGTATAAATACTTTTTTTAACCAGTTAATCACGGTGGAGACATTGTCATGAAGTTTAATAATATATAGAACGAAGGAGAAGAGAAATTACAAAAGTATCGGTAAAAGAAAGTTGTTATTTACATTTGTTCGCCATTACTGGATGTTGACGTCACGTCACGTGACATGACTAAGCGTTTTTGGATCATTCAAGAATTACGTAATAACAACATTAAAATGACAGGTTTTTTGGGGGCCCCCCTGGGAGAAAAACGATAAGTTCACCCCTTTCTACTGGTCCGTTTGACGTGAAATTTCGATATTTGTCATCCGGGATATGGGGCTTCGATATAATACCAAATTTGTCAAGTCTGGTTCCGTCTTTAAAAAGTTTTAGCGTTACAAACAAACATACCACACAGACGTTTCGCTTTTATATATTATACTAGCAGGGCTACCCGGCGTTGCCCGGGACCGTAACAACAATGTAAAAACAAAAGCAGATATTGAACATATGTTTTATTCTTAGGGGAGAGGAATCTTTCAGGGTGAGAGAGAGAGAGAGAGAGAAGATAAAGAGTGTGAGAGAGAGGCAGAAGAGAAAGTTGTTCCATCCTCTTTCCCAAATTTGACTACTGTTCACGTTTGAACTCTCATCGTCGAGTTGATCCTCGAGTTGCCTATTGGCCTTGATAAGTGCTAATATAGAGAGAAGAGAAACAGGGGTAGAGAGAGAGAAGATAAAGAGTGTAGGAGAGAGGCAGAAGAGAAAGTTGTTCCATCCTCTTTCCCAAATTTGAATACTGTGCACGTTTGAACTCTCATCGTCGAGTTGATCCTCGAGTTGCCTATTGGCCTTGATAAGTGCTAATATAGAGAGAAGAGAAACAGGGTGAGAGAGAGAGAGAAGATAAAGAGTGTGAGAGAGAGGCAGAAGAGAAAGTTGTTCCATCCTCTTTCCCAAATTTGAATACTGTGCACGTTTGAACTCTCATCGTCGAGTTGATCCTCGAGTTGCCTATTGGCCTTGAAAAGTGCTAATATAGAGAGAAGAGAAACAGGGTGAGAGAGAGAGAGAAGATAAAGAGTGTGAGAGAGAGGCCGAAGAGAATGTTGTTCCATCCTCTTTCCCAAATTTGAATACTGTGCACGTTTGAACTCTCATCGTCGAGTTGATCCTCGAGTTGCCTATTGGCCTTGATAAGTGCTAATATAGAGAGAAGAGAAACAGGGTGAGAGAGAGAGAAGATAAAGAGTGTGAGAGAGAGGCCGAAGAGAATGTTGTTCCATCCTCTTTCCCAAATTTGAATACTGTGCACGTTTGAACTCTCATCGTCGAGTTGATCCTCGAGTTGCCTATTGGCCTTGATAAGTGCTAATATAGAGAGAAGAGAAACAGGGTGAGAGAGAGAAGATAAAGAGTGTGAGAGAGAGGCAGTAGAGAAAGTTGTTCCATCCTCTTTCCCAAATTTGAATACTGTGCACGTTTGAACTCTCATCGTCGAGTTGATCCTCGAGTTGCCTATTAGCCTTGATAAGTGCTAATATAGAGAGAAGAGAAACAGGGTGAGAGAGAGAGAGAAGATAAAGAGTGTGAGAGAGAGGCAGAAGAGAAAGTTGTTCCATCCTCTTTCGTGAGAGAGAGGCAGAAGAGAAAGTTGTTCCATCCTCTTTCCCAAATTTCACTACTGTGCACGTTTGAACTCTCATCCTCGTTGCCTTTTGGCCTTGATAAGTGCTAATATAGATAGAAGGGAAAGAGGGTGAGAGAGAGAGAGTAGATAAAGAGGGTGAGAGAGAGAAAGAGAAGAGAAAGAGGTCTAGAGAGAAAGAGAGAGAGAGAGAGAGAAGAGAGTGAGAGAGAGAGAAATATGGTGAGTCGAGTTGATCCTCGAGTTGCCTATTTGCCTTGATAAGTGCTAATATAGAGAGAAGAGAACCAGGGTGAGAGAGAGAAGATAAAGAGTGTTAGAGAGAGGCAGAAGAGAAAGTTGTTCCATCCTCTTTTCCAAATTGTAATACTGTGCACGTTAGAACTCTCATCGTCGAGTCTATCCTCGATTTGCCTATTGGCCTTGATAAGTGCTAATATAGAGAGAAGAGAAACAGGGTGAGAGAAAGAGAGAGAGAGCGAGAGAGAGAGAAGACAAATAGTGTGAGAGAGAGGCAGAAGAGAAAGTTGTTCCATCCTCTTTCCCAAATTTCACTACTGTGCACGTTTGAACTCTCAATATCGAGTTGCCTATTGGCCTTGATAAGTGCTAATATAGATAGAAGGGAAAGAGGGTGAGAGAGAGAGAGTGGATAAAGAGGGTGAGAGAGAGAAAGAGAAGAGAAAGAGGTCTAGAGAGAGAGAGAGAGAGAAGAGAGTGAGAGAGAGAGAGAAATATGGTGAGTCGAGTTGATCCTCGAGTTGCCTATTTGCCTTGATAAGTGCTAATATAGAGAGAAAAGAAACAGGGTGAAAGAGAGAGAGAGAAGATAAAGAGTGTTAGAGAGAGGCAGAAGAGAAAGTTGTTCCATCCTCTTTTCCAAATTGTAATACTGTGCACGTTTGAACTCTCATCGTCGAGTCTATCCTCGATTTGCCTATTGGCCTTGATAAGTGCTAATATAGAGAGAAGAGAAACAGGGTGAGAGAGAGAGAGAAGAGAGTGAGAGAGAGAGAGAAATATGGTGATAGAGAGAGAGTTAGGAAAGAGGACACAAGCGGTTCTAATAAAATGTGCATCTATAGGAGATAATGCCTGGGAATGGGTACACTGTTTTTGTTGGTTTTGAAGCTGCCTCTTCCCCCCCCCACAGTTTAACAGTGGTGTGACGTCAAGAGAAAGAGGGTGAGAGAGAGGGAAGAGTAAGTGGGTGAGAGAGAGAGAGAGAGAGAGAGAGAGAAAAAAGAGAAAGACGGTGTTGGTTTTGTGAAAAAAGTTGTTATTTACAATTGTTCGCCATTAGTGGATGTTGACGTCACGTCACGTGACATGACTAAGCGTTTTTTTTTTACGTATGAATAACATTATTTGTTTTAATTATAAAGTCTACACATAATTTTATAGAAAATAATGTATATATAATAGAAAAAAAATTTACTGGTTTTGTTGGATTCAAGTGGATCCCCCCCCTCCAGTTTAAGTGGTAGGAGGTCACGTGGTAATATACAAAATGGCTAGCGTAAATATAAAGATCGGTTTTATTATCGACGAATATATTGAAAGCTGAATTTTTTTATTCCTGTACATTTTTTCCTGACATTTTTCGTTAAAACTCTTGTATAAATACTTTTTTTAACCAGTTAATCACGGTGGAGACATTGTCATGAAGTTTAATAATATATAGAACGAAGGAGAAGAGAAATTACAAAAGTATCGGTAAAAGAAAGTTGTTATTTACATTTGTTCGCCATTACTGGATGTTGACGTCACGTCACGTGACATGACTAAGCGTTTTTGGATCATTCAAGAATTACGTAATAACAACATTAAAATGACAGGTTTTTTGGGGGCCCCCTGGGAGAAAAACGATAAGTTCACCCCTTTCTACTGGTCCGTTTGACGTGAAATTTCGATATTTGTCATCCGGGATATGGCGCTTCGATATGATACCAAATTTGTCAACTCTGGTTCCGTCTTTCAAAAGTTTTAGCGTTACAAACAAACATACATACACACAGACGTTTGGCTTTTATATATATAGACTAGCAGGGCTACCCGGCGTTGCTCGGGACCGTATAAACAATGAAAAAACAAAAGCAGATATTGAACATATGTTTGATTCTTAGGGGAGAGGAATCTTTCATCTCTATGTATTATTTGTTTTATCTACCCTAGGACTGATATTGTTCATGTTTTATCCCTAGCATAGGTAATTTACAGCATGTATATGAAATTGTTTTACCTTAGGGAGAAGAGAACAGGTAATATACAACATAATGTGTCTATATTACATCCCTGGCAACGCCTAGAAACCAGCTAGAACATGTATTTCAGTCAATCTTTATTATATCCTGGGCTATGCCGGGAAACCAGCTAATCTCTTTTTAGTGACTTGACCACCAAAATACCTCCCTAAGTGTGTCCTTTCTTTTGAACTTATTAGATATAGGTATCTAGAAATGTGTGTGAAATTTTGTTGAATGCATTGTTCACTATGATTTTCTTATTGTTCTACACAATATCAACTGTAGCGAAATAACACAGTAAACTTAGTGTAGTGTTAGAATAAAGAGCAAAGGAAAAAATTAGAATCATATTTTGTAATTGCAAATCTAAATTTGCTAGCATGTACCAGTATTTGCCAGGTTGTGGAAATTTGGAACTTATAACATATGTAGTGGCCTTTTCCTAGATACCTATTGCTAAAAATTATACTTTCATTTTGTTAGAAAAATCTCTCTTCAGATGCCCTGCATCATTCAAAATAAAAACAAATATTTTTATAATTGTTTCAGTATATTGCTACACAATGTGAAAGTTTTTAACGTTTGTAAAAAAAATCATGAATGTGCTTATATTGCAAAAAAGAAAATATCAGTGCACAGTATTGAAAGTGTTTGAGATTCAAAAGTCTGTAACATTTCTACTAACTTCATAAGATGTCATGTGAGAAACTGAATTGAATATCAAGACATTATCTGAAGCGTTTTTATTTTGGTGTAACATATGTGTTTACAGTGAACCTTAACTTTTAATAAACAGATTGGTATGCAATGACATAGGCTAAGAATCTTTAAAATATATATAAATTGGAAAAATGTGTGAACAAATGAAAAAAAAATGATCCGCTCCACTTGATGACATCAAGCACAGTAATATTTTAGTGAAGAAAATATGAAATTGATGTTCAGTGATTAGTTTGGATGAATGAGAAAATGTAATTGTTTGATGCATAAAAATAACTCAGTTGCTGTATTTGATATTAAGCAGCAAAATATAGTGATTTGAATATTTGGGAAAACATCAAACCAGATTATGTAAAAAGAAAAAAAAAAGATGAAATTAGAAAATATATATTTTATGTTTATGAGTTCTGCCAATCAAAATTTTGTGGCAGAAATTGGGTGATTACCATGCAATTTTATTTTGGTAAAATTCTTAAATTATTAGAATGTTTATTATAATTTCTAATTAGTGACTTGTTATAATCAAAATCCGCCCTAAAGAGTGTCCTTTCTTTTATTAGGTATCAGAGTAGGTATCAAGATTTCTACTTCTATACAAATGTGATATTTCAGATCTGTACATAAAAAATTTGTTGAATATATAGGTTGAGAATTGTTCTGTGTCGCTCTCTCTCACACACACACGCATTCTCACTTTTATAGATATAATAGATAGATTACTCTAGATATATTTCCATATGTCTGAATACCCTATATACAAATTTTCAAATCTGTAGATAAAAAAATTTGTTGAGTATATAGGTTGAAAATTGTTCTCTCTCTCTCACACACACATTCTCAATTTTAGAGATATAATAGATAGATTATGCTAGATATATTTCCATATGTCTGAATACCCTATATACAAATTTTCTAATCTGTAGATCAAATATTTGTTGAATATATAGGTTGAAAATTGTTCTTACTCTCTCTCTCTCTCTCTCTCTCTGGCTACCTCACACACACATTCTAACTTTTATAGATATAATAGATAGATTATGCTAGATATATTTCCATATGTGTGAATACCCTATATACAAATTTTCTAATTTGTAGATAAAAAATTTGTAGAGTGCATAGGTTGAGAATTGTTCTCTCTATCTCTCACACACACACATTCTAACTTTTAAAGATATAATAGATTATGCTAGATATATTTCGATATTTCTGAATACCCTATATATAAAAATTTGTTGAATGTATAGGTTGAGAACTGTTCTCTCTCTCTCTCTCTCTCTCGCTCACACACACACACATTCTCACTTTTATAGATATAATAGAAAGATTATCCTAGATATATTTCTATTTGTATGAATACTCTATATACAAATTTTAAAATCTGTAGATAAAGAATTTGTTGAGTATATGGGTTGAGAATTGTTCTCTCTCTCTCTCTCTCTCTCTCTCTCTCACACACACACACACATTCTCACTTTTATAGATATAATAGATTATGCTAGATATATTTCCATATGTCTGAATACCCTATATACAAATTTTCAAATCTGTAGATAAAAAATTTGTTGAGTATATAGGTTGAGAATTGTTCTCTCTCTCTCTATCACACACATTCTCACTTTTATAGATATAATAGACAGATTATGCCAGATATATTAAAATATGTCTGAATGCCCAATATACAAATTTTGAAATCTGTAGATAAAAAATTTGTTGTATACATAGGTTGACAATTGTCCTCTCTCTCACACACACACACATTCTCACTTTTATACATATAATAGATAGATTATGCTAGATATATTTCTATATGTCTGAACACCCTATATACAAATGTTCAAATCTGTGGATAAAAAATTTGTTGAATGTATAGGTTGAGAATTTTTATCTCTCTCTTTTTCTCTCTCTCTCTCTCGCTATCTCACACACACGCATTCTCACTTTTATAGATAAAATAGATAAATTATGCTAGATATATTTCCATATGTCTGAATACCCTATATACAAAGTTTCAAATCTGTAGATAAAAAATTTGTTGAATATATAGGTTTAGAATTGTTCTCTCTCTCTCTCACACACACATTCTAACTTTTGTAGTTATAATAGATAGATTATGCTAGATATATTTCCATATGTCTGAATACCCTATATACAAATTTTCTAAACTGTAGGTAAAAAATTTGTTGAGTATGTAGGTTAAGAATTGTTCTCTCTCTCTCTCACACACACACACACACACACAAGTTCTCACTTTTATAGATATAATAGATAGATTATGCTAGATATATTTCTATATGTCTGCCTACCCTATATACAAATTTCCAAATCTGTGCCCAAAAATGTGTGGAATATATAGGTTGAGAATTGTTCTCTCTCTCTCTCTCTCACACATATTCTCACTTTTATAGGTTATATAGGTTGAGAATTTTTTGCTCTTTCCATCACTCACATTCACACTTTTATAGATATAATACATAGATTATGCCAGATATATTTACATATGTCTGAATACCCAATATACACATTTTCAAATCTGTAGATAAAAAATTAGTTGAATATATAGGTTGAGAATTGTTCTCTCTCTCTCTCTCTCTCTTTCTCTCACACACACATTCTCACTTTTATAGATATAATAGATAGATTATGCTAGATATATTTCCATACGTCTGAATACCCTATATCCAAATTTTCTAATATGTAGATAAAAAATTTGTTGAATATATAGGGTGAGAATTTTCCTTCCTCTCTTTCTCTCTCTCTCTCTTTCTCACACACACACAAGCTGAAAATTGTTCTCTCTCTCTCTCTGACTCTCTCTCTCTCTCTCTCACACACACACATGGTCATTTTATAGATATAATAGATAGGTTATGCTAGATATATTTCTATATGTCTGAATACCCTATATACAAATTTTTAAATCTGTAGATAAAAAATTTGTTGAGTATATAGGTTGAGAATTGTTCTTTCTCTCTCTCTCACACACACATTCTCACTTTTATAGATATAATAGATTATGCTAGATATATTTCCAAATGTCTGAATACCCTATATACAAATTTTCAAATCTGTAAAGATAGAATTTGTTGAATATATAGGTTGAGAATTGTTCTCTCTCTCTCTCTTTCACACACATTCTCACTTTTCTAGATATAATAGATAGATTATGCTAGATATATTTCCTTATGTCTGAATACCCTATATACAAATTATCAAATCTGTAGATACAAAATTTGTTGAGTATATAGGTTGAGAATTGTTCTCTCTCTCTCTCTCTCTCTCACTCACTCACTCACTCACTCACACACACACACACACATTCTACCTTTTATAGATATAATAGATTATGCTAGATATATTTCCATATGTCTGAATACCCTGTATACAAATTTTCAGATCTGTACATAAAAATTAGTTGAATATATAGGTTGAGAATTGTTCTCTCTCTCTCTCTTCTCTCTCTCTCTCTTTCACACACATTCTCACTTTTCTAGATATAATAGATAGATTATGTTAGATATATTTCCATATGTCTGAATACCCTATATACAAATTTTCTAATCGGTAGATAAAAAATTTGTTGAATATATAGGGTGAGAATTGTACTTACTCTCTCTCTCTCTCTCTCTCTCTCACGCACACATTCTCACTTTTATGGATATAATAGATAGATTATGCTGGATATATTTCCATATGTCTGAATACCCTATATACAAATGGTCAAATCTGTAGATAACAAATTTATTGAATAGATAGGTTGAGAATTGTTCTCTCTCTCTCTCTCTCGCAACCTTACACACACAACCACACGCAAACATTCTGACTTTTATAGATATAATAGATCGATTATGCTAGATATATTTCCATATGTCTGAATACCCAATATACAAATTTTCAAATCTGTAGGTAAAAAATTTGTTGAATATATAGGTTGAGAATTGTTTTCTCTCTCTCACACACTCACATTCTCACTTTTATAGATATAATGTATAGATTATGCTAGATATATTTCTATATGTCTGAATACCCTATATACAAAGTTTAAAATCCGTAGATAAAAATACGTTGAGTATATAGGTTGAGAATTGTTCTCTCTCTCTCTTACGCACACACACACACACACACACACACACACACACACATTTTCACTTTTATAGATATAATAGATAGATTATGCTAGATATATTTCCATATGTCTGAATACCCTATATACAAATTTTCAAATCTGTAGATAAAAAATGTATTGAATATATAGGTTGAGAATTGTTGTCTCTCTCTCTCTCTCTCTCTCTCTCTCTCTCTCTCTCTCTCTCTCTGGCTACCTCACACACACACACATTTTCACTTTTATAGATATAATAGATAGATTATGCTAGATATATTTCCATATGTCTGAATACCCTATATACAAACTTTCAAATCTGTAGATAAAAAATTTGTTGAGTATATAGGTTGAGAATTGTTCTCTCTCTCTCACACGAAACTGTGCGCTCGGCTTCTTCCCCCCCTTCCCACCCCAAATGCTTGGGAAACTGTGCACTGTTTTTGTTGGTTTTCAAGCTGCCTCTTCCCCCCCCCCACACACACACAGTTTAACAGTAGTAGGAGGTCAAGAGAAAGAGGGTGAGAGAGAGAGAAGAGTAAGTTGGTGAGAGAGAGAGAAAAGAGAAAGAGGGTGTTGGTTTTATATTTTTATTATCGTCTAATATTTTGAAAGCTGAATTTCTAATAAAATGTGCATCTATAGGAGATAATGCCTGGGAATGTGTCCCCCCCCCCACAGTTTAACAGTGGTGTGACGTCAAGAGAAAGAGGGTGAGAGAGAGGGAAGAGTAAGTGGGTGAGAGAGAGAAAGAGAGAGAAAAAAAAAGAAAGACGGTGTTGGTTTTGTGAAAAAAGTTGTTATTTACAATTGTTCGCATTCTTGGCCTTTTGGTCAAGATCAAAGTGTAGTATCTGTTCTTCAGATGCTGCACTTCTATTTCTTGTTCTCTTTCGGTGGAGGAGAAATCCTCCACGACTGAGACAATTTTTATTTTTGTACCTTTTCTCCACGTTAAAAAACGACCCTGGTGTCTAACTCTGTCCCGTGGGGAGGCATAGTAAATAGGTACAATTGTTCGCCATTAGTGGATGTTGACGTCACGTCACGTGACATGACTAAGCGTTTTTTTTTTTAGTATGAATAACATTTTTTGTTTTAATTATAAAGTCTACACTTAATTTTATAGAAAATGATGTATATATAATAGAAAAAAAAAATTACTGGTTTTGTTGGATTCAAGTGGATCCCCCCCCCCCTCCAGTTTAAGAGATAGCAGGTCACGTGGTAATATACAAAATGGCTAGCGTAAATATAAAGATCGGTTTTTTTATCGACGAATATTTTGAAAGCTGAATTTTTTTTTATTCCTGTACATTTTTTCCTGATATTTTTCGTTAAAACTCTTGTATAAATACTATTTTTAACCAGTTAAATACGTTGGAGACATTGTCATGGAGTTTAATAATCTCTAGAACAAAGCAGAAGAGAAATTACAAAAGTATCGGTAAAACAAAGTGTTTGTTTACATTTGTTCGCCATTACTGGATGTTGACGTCACGTCACGTGACATGACTAAGCGTTTTTGGATTATGTAATATTAACATTAAAATGACAGGTTTTTTTTGGGGCCCCCCTAGGAGAGAAATGATCAGTTCACCCCCTTTTAATGGTCCGTTTGGTGTGGAATTTCGATATTTGTCATGCGGGTGATCAAGGTTCAATATGATACATAATTTGTCAACTTTGGTTGTGTCTGTCAAAAGTTTGAGCTGACGTCACGTCACGTGACACGTATTGAATAACGTTAAAATGACAGGTTTTTTGGGGGGCCCCCCTAGGAGAAAAACGATCAGTTGACCCCTTTCTACTGGTCCGTTTGACGTGAAATTTCGATATTTGTCATCCGGGTGATCAAGGTGCAATATGATACCAAATTTGTCAACTCTGGTTCCGTCTTTCAAAAGTTTTAGCGTTACAAACAAACATACATACATACATACATACATACATACATACATACACACCGATTTTTGCCTTTTATATATATAGAAGATTATTTCATGCCTTGACTTGACAGTATATAGGTTGAGAATTGTTCTCTCTCTCTCTATCACACACATTCTCACTTTTATAGATATAATAGACAGATTATGCCAGATATATTAAAATATGTCTGAATGCCCAATATACAAATTTTGAAATCTGTAGATAAAAAATTTGTTGTATACATAGGTTGACAATTGTCCTCTCTCTCACACACACACACATTCTCACTTTTATACATATAATAGATAGATTATGCTAGATATATTTCTATATGTCTGAACACCCTATATACAAATGTTCAAATCTGTGGATAAAAAATTTGTTGAATGTATAGGTTGAGAATTTTTATCTCTCTCTTTTTCTCTCTCTCTCTCTCGCTATCTCACACACACGCATTCTCACTTTTATAGATAAAATAGATAAATTATGCTAGATATATTTCCATATGTCTGAATACCCTATATACAAAGTTTCAAATCTGTAGATAAAAAATTTGTTGAATATATAGGTTTAGAATTGTTCTCTCTCTCTCTCACACACACATTCTAACTTTTGTAGTTATAATAGATAGATTATGCTAGATATATTTCCATATGTCTGAATACCCTATATACAAATTTTCTAAACTGTAGGTAAAAAATTTGTTGAGTATGTAGGTTAAGAATTGTTCTCTCTCTCTCTCACACACACACACACACACACAAGTTCTCACTTTTATAGATATAATAGATAGATTATGCTAGATATATTTCTATATGTCTGCCTACCCTATATACAAATTTCCAAATCTGTGCCCAAAAATGTGTGGAATATATAGGTTGAGAATTGTTCTCTCTCTCTCTCTCTCTCACACATATTCTCACTTTTATAGGTTATATAGGTTGAGAATTTTTTGCTCTTTCCATCACTCACATTCACACTTTTATAGATATAATACATAGATTATGCCAGATATATTTACATATGTCTGAATACCCAATATACACATTTTCAAATCTGTAGATAAAAAATTAGTTGAATATATAGGTTGAGAATTGTTCTCTCTCTCTCTCTCTCTCTTTCTCTCACACACACATTCTCACTTTTATAGATATAATAGATAGATTATGCTAGATATATTTCCATACGTCTGAATACCCTATATCCAAATTTTCTAATATGTAGATAAAAAATTTGTTGAATATATAGGGTGAGAATTTTCCTTCCTCTCTTTCTCTCTCTCTCTTTCTCACACACACACAAGCTGAAAATTGTTCTCTCTCTCTCTCTGACTCTCTCTCTCTCTCTCTCTCTCACACACACACATGGTCATTTTATAGATATAATAGATAGGTTATGCTAGATATATTTCTATATGTCTGAATACCCTATATACAAATTTTTAAATCTGTAGATAAAAAATTTGTTGAGTATATAGGTTGAGAATTGTTCTTTCTCTCTCTCTCACACACACATTCTCACTTTTATAGATATAATAGATTATGCTAGATATATTTCCAAATGTCTGAATACCCTATATACAAATTTTCAAATCTGTAAAGATAGAATTTGTTGAATATATAGGTTGAGAATTGTTCTCTCTCTCTCTCTTTCACACACATTCTCACTTTTCTAGATATAATAGATAGATTATGCTAGATATATTTCCTTATGTCTGAATACCCTATATACAAATTATCAAATCTGTAGATACAAAATTTGTTGAGTATATAGGTTGAGAATTGTTCTCTCTCTCTCTCTCTCTCTCTCACTCACTCACTCACTCACTCACACACACACACACACATTCTACCTTTTATAGATATAATAGATTATGCTAGATATATTTCCATATGTCTGAATACCCTGTATACAAATTTTCAGATCTGTACATAAAAATTAGTTGAATATATAGGTTGAGAATTGTTCTCTCTCTCTCTCTTCTCTCTCTCTCTCTTTCACACACATTCTCACTTTTCTAGATATAATAGATAGATTATGTTAGATATATTTCCATATGTCTGAATACCCTATATACAAATTTTCTAATCGGTAGATAAAAAATTTGTTGAATATATAGGGTGAGAATTGTACTTACTCTCTCTCTCTCTCTCTCTCTCTCTCACGCACACATTCTCACTTTTATGGATATAATAGATAGATTATGCTGGATATATTTCCATATGTCTGAATACCCTATATACAAATGGTCAAATCTGTAGATAACAAATTTATTGAATAGATAGGTTGAGAATTGTTCTCTCTCTCTCTCTCTCGCAACCTTACACACACAACCACACGCAAACATTCTGACTTTTATAGATATAATAGATCGATTATGCTAGATATATTTCCATATGTCTGAATACCCAATATACAAATTTTCAAATCTGTAGGTAAAAAATTTGTTGAATATATAGGTTGAGAATTGTTCTCTCTCTCTCACACACTCACATTCTCACTTTTATAGATATAATGTATAGATTATGCTAGATATATTTCTATATGTCTGAATACCCTATATACAAAGTTTAAAATCCGTAGATAAAAATACGTTGAGTATATAGGTTGAGAATTGTTCTCTCTCTCTCTTACGCACACACACACACACACACACACACACACACACACATTTTCACTTTTATAGATATAATAGATAGATTATGCTAGATATATTTCCATATGTCTGAATACCCTATATACAAATTTTCAAATCTGTAGATAAAAAATGTATTGAATATATAGGTTGAGAATTGTTGTCTCTCTCTCTCTCTCTCTCTCTCTCTCTCTCTCTCTCTCTCTCTCTGGCTACCTCACACACACACACATTTTCACTTTTATAGATATAATAGATAGATTATGCTAGATATATTTCCATATGTCTGAATACCCTATATACAAACTTTCAAATCTGTAGATAAAAAATTTGTTGAGTATATAGGTTGAGAATTGTTCTCTCTCTCTCACACGAAACTGTGCGCTCGGCTTCTTCCCCCCCTTCCCACCCCAAATGCTTGGGAAACTGTGCACTGTTTTTGTTGGTTTTCAAGCTGCCTCTTCCCCCCCCCACACACACACAGTTTAACAGTAGTAGGAGGTCAAGAGAAAGAGGGTGAGAGAGAGAGAAGAGTAAGTTGGTGAGAGAGAGAGAAAAGAGAAAGAGGGTGTTGGTTTTATATTTTTATTATCGTCTAATATTTTGAAAGCTGAATTTCTAATAAAATGTGCATCTATAGGAGATAATGCCTGGGAATGTGTCCCCCCCCCCACAGTTTAACAGTGGTGTGACGTCAAGAGAAAGAGGGTGAGAGAGAGGGAAGAGTAAATGGGTGAGAGAGAGAAAGAGAGAGAAAAAAAAAGAAAGACGGTGTTGGTTTTGTGAAAAAAGTTGTTATTTACAATTGTTCGCATTCTTGGCCTTTTGGTCAAGATCAAAGTGTAGTATCTGTTCTTCAGATGCTGCACTTCTATTTCTTGTTCTCTTTCGGTGGAGGAGAAATCCTCCACGACTGAGACAATTTTTATTTTTGTACCTTTTCTCCACGTTAAAAAACGACCCTGGTGTCTAACTCTGTCCCGTGGGGAGGCATAGTAAATAGGTACAATTGTTCGCCATTAGTGGATGTTGACGTCACGTCACGTGACATGACTAAGCGTTTTTTTTTTTTAGTATGAATAACATTTTTTGTTTTAATTATAAAGTCTACACTTAATTTTATAGAAAATGATGTATATATAATAGAAAAAAAAAATTACTGGTTTTGTTGGATTCAAGTGGATCCCCCCCCCTCCAGTTTAAGAGATAGCAGGTCACGTGGTAATATACAAAATGGCTAGCGTAAATATAAAGATCGGTTTTTTTATCGACGAATATTTTGAAAGCTGAATTTTTTTTTATTCCTGTACATTTTTTCCTGATATTTTTCGTTAAAACTCTTGTATAAATACTATTTTTAACCAGTTAAATACGTTGGAGACATTGTCATGGAGTTTAATAATCTCTAGAACAAAGCAGAAGAGAAATTACAAAAGTATCGGTAAAACAAAGTGTTTGTTTACATTTGTTCGCCATTACTGGATGTTGACGTCACGTCACGTGACATGACTAAGCGTTTTTGGATTATGTAATATTAACATTAAAATGACAGGTTTTTTTTGGGGCCCCCCTAGGAGAGAAATGATCAGTTCACCCCCTTTTAATGGTCCGTTTGGTGTGGAATTTCGATATTTGTCATGCGGGTGATCAAGGTTCAATATGATACATAATTTGTCAACTTTGGTTGTGTCTGTCAAAAGTTTGAGCTGACGTCACGTCACGTGACACGTATTGAATAACGTTAAAATGACAGGTTTTTTGGGGGGCCCCCCTAGGAGAAAAACGATCAGTTGACCCCTTTCTACTGGTCCGTTTGACGTGAAATTTCGATATTTGTCATCCGGGTGATCAAGGTGCAATATGATACCAAATTTGTCAACTCTGGTTCCGTCTTTCAAAAGTTTTAGCGTTACAAACAAACATACATACATACATACATACATACATACATACACACCGATTTTTGCCTTTTATATATATAGAAGAAGAAGATTATTTCATGCCTTGACTGGAGCAATTTTTAAAAGAAAACAACAAAAAAATCCTTTGTGTGTTCGTTTTTTGCATTACAAATTATTACAGAGTCGATTTATTCAAAAACAAAATATACAGGAGGCGTTCCCAAATTAATGCCTCCTATTTTTTATTCCGCCCGAATGGATCAGAGGGATTGCAAATTTAATTGTTATGATGACTTTACTTATATATTCATGACCTGAAAGTTTCATCTCTCTATTGCAGATATTGTCAGTGTGAGATTCTAAGAAAGCAATCACTGTCATAGACGGGCATCAGAAGAAGAGGTGTGTCATTGAATTCCTGGCAAAAGTGAATTGAGAATGCTGGTGACTATGTAGAAAAATAAATTCTGGAGTAAATAAATTTTGGTCGCTCGTTTTTATCGTACCACTCCCGTCTTTGTATCTCTTTGATTTGTTGAGTTAAAAAATAGAAGGCTTTACTTTTGGAATGACTCTTGTACTCTAACCTTTTTACACTATGCAGAAAAAATATCCATTGTTTTATTTTTATAAGATTTGTTAGCTGATTTAAGTTTGGGCAGCACAAAATTATCATCTTACATTTATATCTGTAGAAGCATTTTTTTTATAGAAATCGCTCCAGACAAGGCATGAAGTCACTTGATATAAGGAGCTAAAGAATACTACTTTCAAGGTGAAAAAAAACTGGCCCAAGATAACTTTGACTCAGAAAACAGTAAGGATCAATAGGGCTGAAAGGCCCCAACAGATGAGAGATACTAGCGACAGCTTTCGGTCGACACCGGTTTACTATTGATCTTCAGACTAAATTCTGTAAACAAACATAAAGACAGACTTGTTCGTTTTTTTGTTTTTTTTTTGTGAGCGATATTTATTTTTTTAATTTTTTGAATAAGACTATTTGAACAAAACGTTTTATTAAACGAACGAGAGATAATTATTTTACATTTTACATTCAAAAAAGAGTCGTCAACCTAATAGGTCCTGAATTGTCAGCTAGGCTTCAACCTCTGTCCCATCGATGAAACACTGCATCCTTCTGCCTGTTTTACAAGTATTTTAATGGTAGATGCTCTGACGAACTACAAGCCCTTGTGCCCCCTCGACGCAAATACCCCTGACAAACCCGACAAGCAGCAAAATCCCACCCCTAAACAGTAGAAATCCCTAGATGTAAGAGAGCCTTCTACTCTAATAGTTTCTTCTCTAGGACTGCTAGACTTTGGAATTCTCTTCCGGGTTCCTGCTTTCCCAACTGTACTGACATGCAAAACTTCAAGTGTAATGTAAACAGACATCTTGCTGCTCAACTCCCTACATAGTATCTCTGCAAATTATGTCCCAGATAGTAGCTCCCTACATTAAAGTGGCACACTGCCTTGTTTGGGGTGAAAATGCAATAATAAAAAAAAAAATCGTTATATTATTTTTTGATAGACATTTTAATTTTTAAATAGGAAATGACTTGTATGGTCTGTTTTTATATTTCTTACAATTCTTATTTCAGCATTTCCAAACATATTTATCTAGGGCCATCGAATGGACATTACAACACTCACAATTTATTTCACTTGCAAACTAGGCAATGCTATTCCATCCATTCAATTGTGAATGCAGTGCCATTCAAAATCAAGACATTTGAAAATGGTTCCATCCATTTTATTACAGAATTTGCAGGGATGGCACTCAATCATAAGTGTCTTCAAAAAGTGTGTAACCATCTTTTACTTTAAATTCCTGCTCGAAACTGGAGCATAACACACGTGGACCCACCGGAACAGCACATACATTTCTCTTTTCTTCTATTCCGAGGCATTGCCTCCATCATAACACCAAAATGAAGAAAAAGAAAAAAACAAAAAAATCATGGACCGGACTTACTACCCTGAAGAGGCTATTTATTAGCGGAATATTGAACTTACAAGAAAAAAAAAATGATTTTATCATTTTATCCGACACTTCAAAGTTTTCAAATTTCTCATTTAAATTATATATATATATATATATATATATATATTAGTGATGGGACGATTCCAGTATTTTTCCCAATTTCAATACAATTACCGATTCTTTACTAAATTCCCGATTCTGATACAATTACCGCTTCCGATTCCGATTCTTTATAAATTATAATATATTTAACTATATAGTTGTATTCTTTCTCTGATTACCGTCCAAACACACATGTTAAATGTGCAAATATTTTCCTAATCGTAAAAGTATACTTGTGGGGAAAGATCTATTGATTTTAGCTTCACTGATTGTTTTAAATCAATAAATATTTATTATTTTATCATTATTACCAGCAAAGGAAGATTTTGCTTTAAACAAAATCAAATAAAAAAGACAATTAAAAGAATCGTTTTGGCATCGGAAAATTTGTACAAGTTTTTTTTTCGATTCTGATACCGATTCCAATACCCTCAAATATTCTGATTTTTCTGATTCCTGATTCCGATTCCGATTAATCATCCTAACACTAATATATACATACATACATATATATATTTCTGCGTTTGGATTATTATGGACCATCTTCTTCCAATTACGGGATTTCTTTGGATTTTACTTGTATAAATGGAAATTCTTTTAACTTTCTTGAAGTTTTACATTTGGATTTTACCGTCACTGGATTTTTTTTCTTCCACCAGACTATCCATTAATGTGTAATCACCTTTTTCTTTACCATATTCCCTCTGCTTAACTTATTTTGTTTTCAAGTAAGATCTTTGACTTACTTGTTGTTTCATCAAATACTTCTGCATGCAAAATCTGATCCTGCATTTTTGCTAATTCCTACCCTCTGATGAGAAGGAGAGTATCTCTTCGAAACTCCATGGATTAAGGACTATCCATTTATCTAGTGTTTCCTTTTCAGATTAAATATGTTTTTAACTCATTTCAAAGTGTTTTTTAACATATTTCATTAACTGTTTGCTCATATATATATATATATATATATATATATATATATATATATATATATATATATATATAAGAACAACAATTCGAAAAATTGAATACAAGCTCATTAAGCAAGAACACTCCATGCTATTCAAAAGCACTCGGTTCCATCCATCTACAGACACTAGTGTTTCATGCTTATGCAAACATCAGTGCAGGAGATGACAATCAATGCTGCTTAAAGGATTTGAACCCTACAACAAAGCTACTTTTGACTCCATTAGCGAGGAATATACCCCAGAGCCACTGTTCACTAGTATGAAATTAAGGGAATTTTTTAATATTAATGAAGCTTAATGTTTGATACGAACTATCTTAGAGTGATCAAGTAACAGGATGTCATGATCTTGCACACAGGGCCAGCTGACTGACTTTGCAAATTTTCCCATACAGTGCTCAATTTTAAGAATTTTATTTCTTAAAGGGGCGACAATAATGTGTGTGTGTGTGTGTGTGTGTGTGTGTGTGTGTGTGTGCGCGCGCGCTCAAACACACGTGGGTGTGTTTATTTATATATATTTATTTATTTTGAGTTATGGAAGAAAGACCGAGTAAAACTATGTCTCTCGCTATAAACACCAAATCGAACTTTCTACTCCTAAACTTTATAAAGATTAATACATCCACATTAACTTATAAAAATGCACACTGCTTATCCCAGCTTCGCAGTAGAATTTTTAGTCTAATCCTACCAACGGAATATAGATTCACCCGATCTGAAAATTCTAACACAAAGTCTATGGATGTACTCATACCTATACTATACTGCATCATCAAATTTCGACATCAGTTTAAATATTCTTTTTGCATCTTTTTGCTTTTTTCGAACATTAATCTCTTTTGAACTTTGCAGCTTTCAATTTTTTGGCATTAAATAGTTTGAAAAGAGTTGATATGCCGTAAAAAAAAAAACGACCAAAAGAAATATCATGAATAAATATTTCAATATCTAAAGAATTTGAAACGTAAAACTTTTTCCAAAATTATTGAATTCGACATAAAATAAGCTAAAAAGTTCGATAGGCCATAAAACTAAAGAACCACCATGAATAAATATTTTAAAGAATTTTAAGTATAAAACCTTTTTTCTAAAATTACTGGATCCGGTATTAAATAATCCGAAAAGGGTTGATATGCCGTAAAACAAAACAACCAAACAACCAACCTATTTCTGTAGTAAACCTATAAATTTATTCAGCTATTGATACGAAAAGACGACAGCAATAATAATCTTCAAACCTATTACTACAACTTTGACCTTTTTATCGGCTAAAAAAAAATTGAGCCATCTTCAGATTGCAACATACAACTTCCCTCAGCACGAATTGCTATGATTGATTGTCTGTATATCCATCAGTGCACGTTCGGATTTCAAACGCCAGCGGAGGAGGGGGAGGGGGGCTAAATCTACAATGTCTGTGACAATCTCAGTGAATTAATTTGTTTTTTCATGAAGTGCCACGAACCGGATTTTCCTAGAAGTCTTTTTTCTTGAAAGCAGTTAAGTAATTTTATCCTGCTTTCTCATATATATTGTAAGGGAAGGAGAAAATCTTAATTATACACGAACCATTTTTAGCTGTTTCACTCTTGAAAAAGCCGGCGTAAGACAGGCGAAACGTCAAGCATTAGATTTTCCTCCTCCATTTTTTAAAATCATTTCGTTCGGATTTTTATCCTTTCATTATTCATATATAAAAACTAGCAGGGAAACCCGACGTTGGTCAGGACTGAATTAGGATCAACAAATTTTCCACACTTCCAATACTTTTATTCTCGTCGAAATTAGCGAAATTACCCATTTTTTTTTCAATCAAATTGATTGATTGCCTGCTCTAGTTGGAGATCCACAACGATACACAAGAAATAAGCTTCACATGCCCCCTCCCCACACACAGAGAGTTAATCCACACTACATTATAGTCTGCATTGCTCTGTAGAGAACCTATGATTGATTTTATAAAATTTTTATATAATGGCAATTCATTGGATGCTGGAACTACGGAACTAGCGTCGAATTTAGCCCAAAGGTGCACAAATATATGCAGACTACGATTCCCACATCAATGGGGGTTTGCTCTCCAGGACGTCTTTGAGTTTGGTCATCTGGTCGCTGGCCGTGTTGATGGTCTCTTCCTTTACCCAAAGTCACTATTCAGCTGGAAGACCTCGTCTGATTTGGAGATGTCTGTGAAAAAACTGAATCACTGCAAAACAACAGCAAAGAAGAAATGACTTACAAGACACTGATAATTGTTTTTTTTTTTTTTAAATAATCATTCGGTGAAATATTTTAATAGTATATACTAGCATGGTGACCCGACGTTGCCTGCTCTAGTTGGAGACCCAGCACGGTGCACCAAGAGGAAGCTCACATGTCTCTTGTTATGACAGTCCACAATACATTTTCGTCTACATTGCACTGTAGAGAACCTACTGTTGATTTTATAAACTTCTCTTTATATATAACTAGCGAGAGGTACCCGACGTTTCCCGGGTGTTTGGAGGTGTGGGGGGGAGGTTAAAAAAAAAAGTAAGTATGAGGATGGAACCCGAACCGTTGAGGCAAAGTTGTAAATTAAAGTGTGATAAAAAAAAAAACGTGCGACGTTAACAATTGCCCCACCGTGACCTGCAACTGAAACACATTTGAATTTATTCAATTACTTGGATTTAGCAGGTGCCCGTTTTAATGAGTTAATGAGGTCAAGTTTGTCTGCGGGATAGTATTCATTTACTGCTGAACACTGTTTTTCTCCTCCTCCAAGATGTTATAGGAAAAAGACTAACTCACATGCGGCGAGCGACAAATATTGAATATCTATCTTCCCGAAATCGAGCAAATTAAATAGACAGGCGAGCTTCGTTGTTAACTGTGAGATATTACGATTTATATGTGATATAAAAAGTTTTAAAAAGTTGTGAAACGAGCGACCGCTTCTCTGAAAAAAGCCTGTTGTTGACATACAGAAAAAGCGAACACACATACATACATACACACATACATACATTTTCGCTTTTATATCTACGTTTAAAAGGCAAGAAGTCAATTATCATACCCCAATTGTGTTCTAAAGAGAAACATTCATTTCGAACACGCCCCTGTCATCTTATACTGTTGATTTTATATGTTGAGCCTTTCGGCTTGTGTGGTAATAAAACTTCTCAAATGCACAAGATTTTAGGCTGTGTAAGGTATTAACTTTGGTCCAAATTGCCTGTTCCTTCTTTTATCAGATTATTTCGATTATTAATTATAGATATTTATCGAAGACATTCCAATACAAAACTTATATAAAAATACTGCTAGGCACATGAAGTTTCTTTGTGTGAAATTTCATAAAAATCTTCCCAGTCGTTTTCAAGTCCATAAGGAACGAACTCACACACAGAGACAAATAGACAAAGTTCCTTTCATATAATAATTGAGATATACAAATTATATATATATATATATATATATATATATATATATATATATATATATATATATATATATATATATATATATATATATATATAGTAATGTGATTGATGATTTAAAATTCAAATTAGAATTAAAAATTAAAAATCTGTTTCATAAGAAGAAACAACAACAAAGTCAATAATTTGTACGATCGTTTCGGAAACGATGTTTTTATTGTGATAGACATTAAGCCACGGACAATAATTTTGACATATAGTTTTTTTTAAAACAAAGTCTCCTCATCAGCAAAATACTAGCTGAAGTACCCGTCGTTGACTGGGTTCAAAAACAGCCTACAGAAAATTGACTGTGATTGATGAAAGTAAGATAGGTTCTGAAAAGGAGGGGGTTGTAAAGAGATAGGTTTTGATACTCCAAAATTTTACCCTAAGCAAAATATGATGAAAGTAAAGATAATTTTCGCGAAAATATATTTTTTATATAAACTTTGTTTCCATTCGTAGCCAAGAGTGACCAACAAAATGATGTGTCCTTACAAAGAGAAAATGTTATATATATAATAATATAAATATACAAGAAATAAATGTTACCATAGTCAATAAAAGTTACTTTTATAGTAGAAAAGTTCATTGATTTGTATTTTTAAGTAGTTTGTAAAAAAAAAATTTTTTTTTAATTCACGAACCGGTTTAAAAAAAAATCAAAATGGCAGCAACTTTGAAATGGGGAGCCCCGTTTTCAATTTGAAGGAGGGGCACCTGAGCATTCTGTGTTAACAATTTAAGAGAGTTCCGTCAAGGAATATTTATAAACATATTTTAATGTTTTCCGTTATTTTATGCTTGAGGAATATTCGATTATGGCATGTGTAGTTTATATAAAAATTCATTTAAGTAGTTATCGCCTCAAATTTCATTTTAATTTCGGTTTGCTGAAATTATTTCAAAACTCTTTCAAAACAAAAAAAAACATGAACTGAACTTTTATTGACTATGGTAACATTTATTTCTTGTATATTTATTTTTTTCGGGTAGTCGTTTGTTGGCTTTTCTGCTAAACACTCTTACTAAATATTATCGACGACATATCGAAAAACAAAGAAACAAAAACAGTTTTGAAAAATAATGAAGCTTTACTTACTTTAGTAAAATAATCTGAAACAGTAAAATGGGATATTAAAAAAGTAAACACGTAATTACTTTAGTTTTTTAAAGCAAAGAATCGATATAAATATGAATAAGAAGAAAATGGCGCCCTTTTCAAGCAGAACATCTTCGTTTCAGCTTTACAGTATTGAACGGTGTAGTTGTAAGAAAAAAAATGTAAGGAAAAATTCAAGATGGTGCCGACTCTCTCTTTAACACGGTAAGATATCCTCAACACGGCACAAGAAGCAACAGCCACACGATTCCCCAGCCAACTCAATCGTCACTCCCCCACGTCTTTCCCCTCACCCGCTTTTATCGTCGTTCTAGGCCGGCTAAATTTGCATATTCCGAGAATTCATGTGACTTTGCGAGACATCATACTTTACAAAAGACGGCGGTCGCCATCTTGGTCCCTCTTTTCTATTTTTGGTCGGTAACGCTGAGCTGGTCTCGAGGTAAGTCTTTTTCCCCTCATCCGTCTCTCCCACGTACCCACACAACACGCAAACACGCGGGCGCTTATCTCCTGGATGCACGTTACACTCCCCCCTGATCTGATGATCACATAGAGAGCACTGGGGGGGTGGCCTTTTAGTGCGTGTGCTTCTGCAAAGAGGTACATTCACTGTTTCAGATTCGGGCTCTGGATCTGGTTCCGCCTCATCAGATGAAGTATCGCTATCAGTCTCTGGAAGGGGCTCACTGAATCTGTGCATCGGCAGCTCATCGCTAGACGCTTCACTGCTTTCTTCTGTAGTTGTATGACGCACCGCGGTAGCTGGGCGAAGATCTCGCACATGTCGTGGGGTTCCATCGACCAAAACAGACTGCTGGCTAATCACTCCAGATATGTGTCCTCGCTTAAACTTGTCGGTGCACCGATTTCCTGGAGGCCGCACCCACACTGGATCTCCCACTTCATATCTGTTATATGTTCCCTTGTCGGTTGGCTGCGTAGTGTTGATTCCCTTCACTCCGACTTGGTACGTGTAAATAGCATTCGCAGGTGCGGTTGAAGGGGACGTCCCGTCCTTTGGCGTAATGTTGTACCAATATGTTGCTTCCGCAATAGTACATCGCTTCCTGGCAGCAATTCTCTTGATGCTGCGATGGCTTCTTTCAGCAATGCCATTTCCTGATGGCACATGCGCACATCGCAACCGTAGACGGACGCCCCACTCATCTAACAACTGCCGGACTTGCTGGCTACAAAACGCTGCATCATTGTCAGTCAGGAGCTCTTCCGGCGCACCTCGCTCAAAAAAAATGGATGATAGGTGGCGAACAACATTGGCTGAATCCTGTCTGGTCATCTGCCGCCACACCGCAAATCTCGTAGGCCCGCAATCAATGAGAGTTAGAAAGGGCTTGCCACTGTAATGGGTAATATCCATGGCCAGCCGCTGCCACACACTCTCAACTTCCAAGCGACCCTTCTGCCATCGCTCTGGTGCAGGATCAATAGACTGGCAAGCCTCACAATTTCTGACGATCTGTCTGACATCCATCTTGGTCACTGCTGGGTATGCACGCCTCACAAAATAAAGGGTCCTCTTGATACCCGGATGTCCGCTCTGTGCATGAATTTTTTGTATTTGACATGGGTCGATTGCAACTGCACAAGATCGAGCAGTAATCTCCATTCCCATCTTCGCGGCTTCATACCATTTGTGAGGTACACGGGTCAGTTGGTCAGCACGATTACAATGTGATGGCACCAGAGTGACGCTCAGTGATAGCCCATACTCAGATACCAGGTTTTTTAGCGTGTCTAGCCTTCTCCGTATTAACATTTCGCTTGCTGCCTTGGTACGGATTCGTGTCCGTCCTGAAAGTGTGTCAGACACCCAGTGGTAGACACAGAGAGAATCTGTGTACAAGGTCAACTTCTTAGACTGCCACTGCAGGGCCAGATTTACCCCCTTTACAACAGCGTCCAGCTCTGCCAGGTTGATATGCTGAGAATCTGTTACGGGCCGCAGCCAACACGCATCCTCGAACACGTTTCCTCCTTGCTCCAACGATACTCCCAACGCCAAAGAACTGGCATCAACCCACACACCTACGTTGTCTCCGTTAACACACCACCGCCCACAGGCAGGGTCCTTCTTGTTCACTCTCTCCAGTGTCTCTTTAATCATCAGAGTTAGTAGGACATCATCGGATATGTCATCCCAACCCGTGGTTGTTAAATTTGCTCTGCGTTTAATCACACCAACAGCTGCGCGGAGCCAGCCACAGACCGGTAAGTGACCAACAAGTTTTCCACACCAAGAAAAAACGGTCCGCCTTGTAACGAGGTTGGGGATGCTTGGAATTTCACTGCCACGCCTCCATTGTAGGGTGCCATCCTCTTCATAAACATCCAATCCCAATACACGTGCTCCTTCCCTTAAACGTTCGGGATTCTTGCATTCCAGACCAAACTGAGCCAACTTTTCTTTGACACACGACGCAGACTGTACATCTTCATTGACGTATACGTCATCAATGTAAGCTGACGTTGAGTCCCTCATGGGCTTTTCTTGGGACAATACTGTGTTGACAATAGTCTTCATGATCTGTGGTGCCACATTTAGGCCGAAGCCAAGGCGTGTAAGGCAGTACCTCTGCCCCTGGAACCAAACTGTCTGGAACGGCCACAACGTCTCATCAACTCGCACCTGTAAATAGGCTTTTCGTAAATCCAATATTGAGACATTAGTGCCTTTCTGACGCCATTCCCTCAACTTACTGGCGCATACGTCAGCATCGGCAGTGTAGGCTTCAATATGCTTGTTAAGCTCCCTATAGTCCAGCACGGGCCGTACTTTCGACTTGTTATGCTGGACTACTGCCATCAAGGGTATTAGACCCTTCGGAGGCCCAAGCTTGTCCTCAGGGTAGGGGATTAACCAGCCATCTTGGATCCACGCCTTTAGTTCCCTTTCGTATTCTGCTCGGGCCTCACTGGGTATAGGGTACTCTGCAACCCCATTCTTGAGTTTAGTCGGTGCCATTCCCTCGGTCCACTTCCAAGATGCAATCCAGGCCCTCTTGCGCGAGTCGTAGTCCACTGTAAAATCCGGCCGATCGATATGGAGCGCTGCACACACTGGGGCCTCTAAGAATCGCACCTTTCCATCCCGATGAATTGCGACTCCCCCCAGCGCCTTGATGGCATCGTATCCGAGCAACAGGTCAAACCCCAGGAGATTTCCTTGGGTCACGAGCACATTGATCTTAGTGGCTGCACCGGTGTCCGTGTAGATCTTGACAGTTCCAGCTCCACAGCATGTCTGGGTCTCGCCTCCTATCGTGGTGACTTTGATCTTCCTCTTAGTCCAACTTGGACACAGCCTGGTGCTCACTATAGTATGCGAACAGCCTGAGTCGAGAAGTGCTGAGCAGGGTATCCTGTTTACGTAGACGGTTATTACTGGTTGCGCCTTGTTCAAATTTTGCTCGGGGAGCAGGGCGGCGCTGACGTCCTCTCCCCTGATACGTTTCCCGCACAGTTTTGGGCTAGATGCCCCAAACCGCCACACTTAAAACAGCGCACACGCCCCCTGTTGGTGCAATTCCTTGCAAAATGTCCGCGTCGGCCGCAGCGAAAACATTTCCCATTGCTTGCAGGGTTCTGATTCGGAATCTCCCGAGCGCCAATCTGGCCTGTCTGTGTCGCCATCACAACTGGTTCCCCCAGGTCCTCCTCATCTTTGATGATGGCTCGAGCACGTTCCATCAAGTGTTCCATGGTCGTTGTTGAAACGCTGGTTGAGGCTCTCAGTAGCTGCTTCACCCGAGTGGGAAGGCCCGCCACAAACGCGTACGCAAGCGTCTGCTCCGACACCCCTCCACCGAACAGAACTGCGAGTTTCTTTAACTCAGCGAAGAAAACGTCCACGCTTTCCTCCGGTAGAAGTTTTCGGGAAGCAAATTTTTCATAGGCCGTACAAGGATCCATGGCAAATGCCTTGTACAGCGCAGCTTTAATTGCGGTGATATCTCCCTTTTCGGCAGCACTGAGTTGCTGATATACACTCAAGGCACCCCCAGCCAATCTCAGGGGAATTACAGTGTGTACCCTTTTCACCTCACAAAGGTCGCACGTCAGCTCGACCCTTTCAACCCAGTCGACGATGGACGTGGTCCCGTCAAACTCGGGTATGAGCTTTAAGTCAAATTTCGACTCGGTCATAGTCCTAGAGGCCAAATGGCCGGAATAGCTTGTAAGAAAAAAAATGTAAGGAAAAATTCAAGATGGCGCCGACTCTCTCTTTAACACGGTAAGATATCCTCAACACGGCACAAGAAGCAACAGCCACACGATTCCCCAGCCAACTCAATCGTCACTCCCCCACGTCTTTCCCCTCACCCGCTTTTATCGTCGTTCTAGGCCGGCTAAATTTGCATAGTCCGAGAATTCGTGTGACTTTGCGAGACATCATACTTTACAAAAGACGGCGGTCGCCATCTTGGTCCCTCTTTTCTATTTTTGGTCGGTAACGCTGAGCTGGTCTCGAGGTAAGTCTTTTTCCCCTCATCCGTCTCTCCCACGTACCCACACAACACGCAAACACGCGGGCGCTTATCTCCTGGATGCACGTTACAGTAGTATTGCGCCGTCGGATTCAGGGTGGTACTATTGTAATGTAAAGAACACGCAGAAAGGGTTGTAATCAACTGAATTCCTTCTAGTACACTGACAAAACACAAAGCTTAAACAGATATATAAATAAAAATAAAAAGGTTATGGAAATGTTTTTAAAAAGACATATAATCACGTGAGCAGGATTTTTTCCTTCTTTTGACACGATAACAAGTAACGTTCTTATTTTTATCTATTTATCTATTTTCGAAAGAGCGCCACGTGCAAGTGAAGAAAGAAAAAACAGTTATGCAAAATTTGTGTTGAGAATTGTCTCAAGTTCCGACTTTTCGGGGGGGGGCTTTCACTTTAATAAGAACGTGAATTTATGAGGTGAATTTATTCCACATAATATGATTCAACTCAAAAAATTAAGATTAAAGTTAAGGTGTTATTGTGGACCCTCACCCCTTTTAAAAAACCTTGTTAAACTTTGTGACCTATTTACATTCTATGAAGGTCAGGCACGAACGAACACCCAATAATTTTATTATACCATATTTCTTCAAACTGAAACATAATTATCAAAGTATACTTACGCAAATAGATATGAAAAGTCTTTGTTAAAGTTTGTGCCATATTTCCATGGAGTACAAGCGCGAACGCAGACCCCACAATTTTATTATACCATCCCTATTTAAGTTGAAACATACTTATCAAAGTATTCTTATGTACATCTATATCAAAAACACTTGTAAACTTTTTTTTTTCATTTTTTATTTCCATACTTTGGAGGCCAGGCATGAACGCAGACCCCACAATTTTTTATGAACCACCATTCTGCCAGATCAAACATACCCATTCCTGATCCTCGATACATCTTCTATTATATGTAATCAGTTTTTTAAAATAGTCAACCATATAGGAGCCTATTCGTGACCACACATACACACACACACACACACACACACACAAACGTTCAGCTTTATATATATATATATATATATATATATATATATATATATATATATAGTCCATCTATTATATAAACCTCACCTGTCTGTATGGATAACGGATTTTCATGATATTGGTATCGTTTTGAAGCTCGACCCTTTGGACGACAAATATCGAAAAATTGGCCAAAAACAGTAATTCCTTCACCTTCAACTGGGCACTTTTCTACAGGGAGGGGTCGCTTTTATTCACCGATATTTTCGAATGTCATCCTCCTCTTTTCGATTGACTAGCCTTAATTTAAACATTCGTCACTTCCGGTTTGGCAATGGGCGCAACAGTAAAGACGTCACGTTTTATTTTTCTCGTTCTTTTTCTCCTTCGCAGTACGGGTTCGAGCCTACCTGCCTACTACCACTTTTTTATTTTATTTTTTTACTCAACACACACCTCCAAACACCCAAACAACACGACAACTCAGGCTAATCTATAATATAAATGTTACCTGTCTGTTTAAACGTATGTATGTATGTATGTATGTATGTATGTATGTATGTATGTATGTCTAAAACTTTCGACAGAGGCGACGGATTTTCATGAGATTGGTATAGTTTTTAAGTTCGACCCTTCAGACGACAAATATAAAAAAAAAAATTGGCTAAAAACATTAATTCCTTCACCCTCAACTGGACATTTTTCTACAAGGAGGGGTCGCTTTTTTCGCCTGCCTGCCTACCACCACTTTTTTTTTTTTTTTTTTTTTTTCCTTTTTTGTTCAACAGACACTTCCAAACACCCGGGCAACGGCGGGCACCCAGGCTCGTATACAAAGAAAATCAGAACGGATAGTTTATATTTCTTTTATTTCTTTCTAATCAAGAAAAATGTCCTGGATGGCTGTTTTCACTTTGACACTTTCTAAGTTCGTCTACGAAATTGGTTTATTTTGCAATTCCTGGTAAACTTGCCATCCACACTAGCATGGAATTCTCAATATCACTCGGGGAGTCTTGTTTGCTTTTTACTGAGCTCTATTTTCTCTCTTTCTTATTGCATCTTAATCCATCTTCTTTTATAACCTTTTTTCTTTATTTAAAACAGAAAAAACTAATCAATTTCCTTTCTCTTTTTTCTTCCTTCTCACTTCTTGGTCTTTTCTTTACCAAAATCACTTTCACAGAATGAAAGTTTTACTGCGAGAACATTTGTCATTAATTTGTCAGTAACATCTTAGTTGATCTTTGTGAACCTTCCTGTCCTGCCAGCCAAGTTAGCATCTCTTTCAGTTTATTTTTCTAGGAATTAAAAGTTCTGTCGCTTTTGTTTGTTTTGTTTTTTTTTTGTTTTTTTGGTTTTTTTTGGGGGGGGGGTTTTGTGGCTAGCCCCTTTTTAAGGGAGCTGAGGGCTTCTACATTAATAACTCCTATCTAGCTTTTTTGAAGAGTTAAAAACGCATAAAGAAGAGTTAAGGGATTCTAACCTAACAGTTACTCTCGCTAACGGGAAAAGAATGCCACTAAAAAGTATGGCCCATCTGCCTATTAAAATGAAGAAGGCACAAACTTCGTCTAGGTTTTATATCACCCCAGACTTAGATCGGGAGTTGATATTAGGTGCAGACTGGTTGCAAAGGAACCACGCCCAAATAACCTTTCACCCCTAACCAACTAATGGTTAGGGGATGAACATCCCACTTGGTAATAATACCAGTGGTAGAGTCAAGTTACCGCCATGCACTTCATCGACGAGCACTGTTAGAATAGTTTCTAACAACAAAAAAAAAAGAATCCACCCTGTCAACACCAATCTCCAGTCCGAAAAAGGAGGCAATTAAGGTATGCCCCCACCTATCCACACACAGGTATCTGTGAACCGTAAAAGCTTTAGAAAAACTGCCAGCTTTTCACGGGACTTTTCCTTTCGGAAAAAGAAGGGCCTTTTAATGACTAATCCCTTCAGACAAAAATCCAAAAACTCTCAAACGCGTAGAAAACACTTCGATAACCCACAACTTACAGAATTCTCAAATTTACCCCTGTCCAACATAAGTAGAAACCGACTACCAGACAAAAAAACTTTTGAAAACGGCCAAGAAATTTGAAAAAAAAAAGAAAAATATATATATACAGGAGCAAAGAGAAATTGTCACCAATACAGACACAGACACACACAAATGTTGAAAAATTTTAAACAAAAAAAAAAGTCAATAGAAATCAAATGACTATAAAAACTACACAGAGGACGACTAAAGTTTTTCGAAAAAAAAAATACAAATTGATCAAATATTATATTTTAAAAAATGATCAAAAGATTGAATGTTTCGAAAAATAAAAAAAAATGAATAAAATGAAATAAAATAATATTTTATTTAAAAAAATGATCAAAAGAATTTATGCTTAAAAAAAAAAGAGTGATTAATACTTGAGAATAATTGAGAGAAGAGAAAAAGAATTAAAAAATAACCATTGTGCCAACCAGCCGACGATATAACGACATTAGTGACGGCAAAGCTCACAACAAAGAGAGATCTGGGGGCTTCTACATTAATAACCCCTATATCTAGCTTCTAGCCTTGTGCCTGACTTTGCGATGAAGTTAAAAACGTTTCATGCAGGTGTTTTGTGGGTTTGGGAATGTTAGATCATGCCGGTTCGGTTTGAATGACAGGTGTTATGAAACATTTAGCAGTGTAAAAATCAAATAAATAAATAAATGAATGGATAAATGAATGGATAAATGAATAAATGAATAAATAAATAAATGGATAAATAAATAAATGGATAAATAAATAAATGGATAAATAAGGTCTTTTAAGTTTATTTGTATTCCTTGTCGGATAATTAAAATTTTGTATAACTTCTTCATAGGTTTATATTTTTTTGAACATTTGAATAAATTTTCAATAAGATTTTTCTATTATACTAGCGTTTCGGCCCAGCGTTGCCCGGGTGTTTGGAGGTGTATGCTGATCAAAAAAAAAAAAAAAAAAAAACGGTAATTTTTTTAAACTTTGACTCCTATTATGACCCCTTAACATTTATTGTTTTGGGTTCAAATCAAGTTATTAAGTTAGATCCATGTCCAAAGAACCAATATCTAAAATGTCAAGTGTTTGGACCCAAAATTGTCGGAGAAGTTTGGTAGAGTTCTCAAAGGTCAAATCGTTGAACTTTGACCCCTTAACAGCGAAATTTCTGGCCGAAACCCGATCACATCGATTTTCCCAAATCTCAGTACCCTGTATATCAAATTTCGAGTCTGTAAACTAAAAATTGACAGAGTTATTGCGTAGGGAAATGTACACACACACACACACACACAGACACGTTCACTTTTATAGATATATAGATATGTATAGCTAATTGGAGCAGTGATTACATATGAATACATAAAGTTCTTATTTAAATAGCTCAATAGTGCAATATTAAAGTTATAAAAAAGAAAAAGAAAGAAAAAAATAAAGAGAGATAGATATGTATATTTAGGTAGTATTCTTTTTTTGGGAATGTTTTATTAAATAATAAAGACAATTCTTGTCTACATATTTTGGTTCTGACTCTTTCTAGTTTTTATATTTCTCGCAAGAACTGGCCGATATAACTGCCACAGTCACTCTTGACTCAGGTACGTTCCAATCCATGTAGATTCATCATCATCAGAGATGATTACCAGTAAAACTTTTAGATTATTTATAGAAGCGATCTTTTTTCCTCCCAATATATATATAGATAATTTTTAGGAGGCAATTACAACATAGAAATGTATCAGATATAAACAAAATTGAAAGCAGTTTGGTCTTCAAATATTGTGTAAGTCTTTTTTAATTTTGTTTTTTTTTTCTTTATTATTTAACAAATATATCTATTTAAAAGTAATTCTTGGTGAAAATGTTACAAATAAGTATTCTTGAAGCAGTTTGGGCTTCAAAAATTTTATTCCCACCTTTTAAGAATATTTTCCATTTGGCCTTTTTTTTTTTTTTTGGCTGAAAATTTCATCTTTAAACAATTATTATAGTCTAGCAACTGTAGCAGACGAAAATTGCAACAAACATAAGCCAGAGGGAATTCTCACAGCTGGAGATTTTGAAATACACTTCCTTTCTGGTTTGTCCAATCCGAAGTCATCTCTCAGTCATGTGACCGAGTGTACAGAAAGTTTAACTGGCAACAGACTCTCTCTCTCTTTATTCGCGGCTCTTGCTGGTAGTACACTTCGCCCAAGCCCTTTGGACTCCAGGCAATACAAACAAGCCAACATAGCTATATCCCAAACATGGACTTCCACATATGGGTCACACGTTTTTTTTTTTTACCAAAAGACCCTAATCTTTTGTCCCTATCCATACATGGACGCATGCTCCTACTACTAATTTCAACACGTATCTATTGAACTCTTCTCTCTTTCAGCACACCTGTCTAATCTACGCCTCCTTATCAGAAACTCTTTCCGCGACTACTATAGGGCCGCTGCGAAAAAGGTAGGCTCTCTCTACCGTGCTAGAAAACTACTGACACCTGAAAGTATCCTGTACCTTTATAAGGCCACCTTTCGCCCATGTATGGAGTATTGTTGTCACATTTGGGCTGGTGCATCTGCTACTAGACAAGGTTCAAAAGAAAGTCACCAATCTGATAGGCCCTGAACTGGCATCTAAGTTTCAGCCTCTGTCCCATCGACGAAACGTTGCATCCCTCTGCCTGTTCTACAAGTATTTTAATGGTGAATGCTCTGACGAACTGCAGACACTTGTGCCCCCACGATGTAGACACCCTCGACAAACCCGGCAGGCAGCTAAATCCCACCCCCACACAGTAGAGATCCCTAGATGTAAAAAATCTTTCTACTCCAGTAGTTTCTTCCCCAGAACCGCTAGACTCTGGAATTCCATTCCAGGTTCCTGCTTCCCTAACTGTACTGACATGCAGAAGTTCAAGTGTAAAACGTGAACCGACATCTTGGTGCCCAAATCCTAACATAGTGCCCCAGTAGTTGCTGCCCCTGATAGTAGCCCCCTACACCAAAGTGGCAATGTGCCTTGTTTGGGGTGAAAATGTAATAAACAAAAAAAATTTTTAAAAAGATATAAGTGCGCATGAACACTATTCTCCTTCAACAAGTCTGCCTTCCACACAGGAACACTTTCAATGATTAACCTTTTCTCTATACAAACCGTTTCTCTCCTATATTCTTACTAACAAAGATAACCAATAAAGTTGTGTTTTTTTTTATGTTAGAATAAGACATGACTTCCATGTCTTCATTTCATAACTAAACACACCATGACATTTTTTTTTTTTTTTTTAATATCTATTCCTAAAGAGTAACCAAAATAGTATTATAATTAGAAATATGACTTATTTTACAAATTTTTTAAGGAGAAACAAATGTCAAAGAAAAAAAAATGGTTATATGGTGCGACTGGGAGAACTGAAATTGGTAAAAATGGTAAAGAGGTGGAGGAGGGGAAAGTTTATCTTCAATGAACTGTTGTAGAAGCATGGATATCTTAAATTGCAGGAAGATTGATGAGCCAAGGAAAATTTGAAAGCAAGTGATTAAACAAAGTTTGCACAGTGGAATTTGGAGACAGTTGGTCTGCTAAAGCATGGGAACTGGAAAGTGAGTTTATGTAATATCAAAAGAGAAAAGTTTGACCCCTGCACGAAAGAAAAATGATGTTAGTGAAAGAAAAAGAAAACAAAAGAAAAAAAGGAAAAGAAACAAGAAACGAAAAAGGAAAAAAGAAAAGAAAAAGGAAAAGAAAGAAAAAAAGGAAAGTGAAAGGAAAAAGGAAATAAAAAAGAAAAAAAAGGAAAAGTAAAAGGAAAAAATAAAGCAAAGAAAGGAAAAGAAAAAAAAGGAAAGAAAAAGAAAAAAGCAAAGGATAAAAAGAAAAAAGAAAGGAAAAAGGAAAAGGAAAAAAAGGGAAAGAAAAAGAAATACTTCTTTACTGGATAAGAAATTATATATTGTAATTCAAACAATTCTAGATCAGCCATTGTTTTCAAAGGATTTACAAATTTTATTAAAGTATTAAGATGGTAGCAATATTAAAAAAAATAAAATATTAAACTACACTTACTAAAGTTTCATAGTCAGACCAAAATAGCAATGTAACACATCGATATTCGATTCAAACTAGCCTAATTTTTTCGTTTCTTCTTTTTATTATGTTGTTGACACATATATTTTTATTATTTGTATTTGTTGAGCAAGAAATATGTTGAATAGGCACAAAATTTTTTAGAGACAGCCAAATGCAAGTATTCGAAATCAATGATCTGAGATTTTGAGAAACTAGAATCCTCCAAGAGATTTTGGAGAAAAGATGTCATGTTTTCTTTCACTTTCTTTTCCACCTTCATGTCACTGCATCACGGGTTCAAGCCTACCTGCCTACTAACACTTTTTTTTTAACTCTCCAAACACCCGGGCACCCCTGCTAGTGTGTATATATAAAAGAACTTTAGACTTATAGAATGCAGAGATATAACAGATAGATTCATTCACACTGAAGCAACTTGATATATAATGGTGGAACCGGTCATGCAGTTTCACTTCATTGAATCAATATGTGTGTGTGTATGTACAATCATTGCATATACGAGGGGCGTGCAATAAGTAATGCCCCTGACCCACTTCCAGTTGTCTCATCTAGCTGAAATTTTGCATGTGCAATGATTTATATCTCTACAGGTTATGTGGCAAATTACAGCTCTGAACTAATTGTGGTTTCTGTTTTACAGGTGTTTGAACTGAGTCAGGTGTGAAATGGAGCCTGTTGAATGTTGAGCAGTGATCCAGTTTTTGTATTTGAAAGGATGCACACCACGGGAGACTTTTGATGAAATGAAAGAAACTTATCGTGATAATGCCCCATCGTATGACCTTGTAAAACGCTGGCATCGTGAATTCAAACATGGCCTGAAGTCTGTGGAAACAGCTCCCAGACCTGGTCGCCCCCCCCTTCTGCCATTGATGAGGCATCTGTCTGTCAAGTTGAGGCTGCCATTTTGGAAGATCGGCACATTATTATTCGCCAAATAGCCCAAGATGTAAAGATTAGTACATGGTCTGTGGAAACTATTATTCATGACCATTTGCATATGCATCAGGTGTCTGCCAGATGGATTCCCAGGTTGCTTTTTTTTCTCTTTTTTTTTTACATGGGGGTCACCACTTATCAAGGCCCGGAGGCCACTCAGGGATAAGGGTTATTGCATGTACAGTAATCAATGAGATAGTATTGTAGTAATCATTAGTATTGAGGGTTTTGATAGTGTTTTACTTAAGGGGGCGGTTTGTCAGGAGTTTGTTTATGTTGGACTTGAAGACGTCTAAGTTGTAGTCAGGTGGGAAACAGGCAAGCGGCAGAGAGTTCCACTGGCGTGCAGTTCTAAGAAAGAAGCTTTGCTCATGGAATCTACGTTTGGATTTAGGCACAGATAAAGAGTGGGGAAAATTATTGACAGTAGTTTCAGCCAGACGGGTGTTTCTCGTGAAAGATTGGCGAGGGGGGACGAGGGATTGGAGCTCAGACGAGCACCTGCCATGGAAGTAACGATAAAACAAAGACAGGCTCGCAACGTCTCTTCTGTGGGAGAGAGGTTGCAGGGAAGAGAAAAGGGCATTCCCCACTAAACCATGAAGTCTATTTTGTACTCTGTCAAGGCAGGATAGGCTGTTTTTAGCAGCTCCTGCCCAGATGTAGCAGCAGTACTCCATCCTTGGACGTACTTGCTTTTTATAAAGATAGAGAATTGCATTAGTAGTGAGATATCTTCTGGAGCGGTAGAAGGATCCCACCATTTTCCCAGCGTCCCTGGCAACAGATTTGATGTACGTGTTCCATTTTAGATCAGGAGTAAAGGTCAAACCCAGAAGCTTGTCAAAACATGGAGCCTCTCCAAGACGAGAGCCATCCATTTCAATTGATGCCAGATGGGGATCAGAGCATTGATGATGTAAAGATAGAAGTTTGGTTTTGGATGCATTAAAAGTGACCAGCCACCTCTTCCCCCATTGTACCATGCGCTCAAGATCAGAGGACAGAGAATTAGAGAAAACTTTGTCATTTACGGCCTTTGATGTGTTGCCATAGATGGTCGTGTCATCAGCATAGATGTCAACGAATGATTTAAGTATGTGTTTTGGGAGATCATTGATGTAGATCAGGAAGAGAGTTGGGCCCAGGATGGACCCTTCGGGGACTCCAGCATTAATACTGTGGGTCTCTGATTTCTGCCCATCAACCACTACTCTTATGAACCTATCAGAGAGAAATGATTTAATGATTGAGAAAACATTTCCAGTTATACCGTAGCTGGAAATCTTGTGAAGTAGGCCCTTATGCCATACCTTATCGAAGGCCTTTGATATGTCAAGAGCAATTGCCCTGGAAAAGAAACCTTTGTCAAGAGATTCACTAATCCTATGTGATATAACCGTTAGCACATCTGCTGTAGATCTTGCAGAGCGGAAACCATATTGCATGTCACTAAGAAGGTTGTTTCTGTTGAGGTGGTTGACTACTTCTTTATTTAATATGGATTCCAACAACTTACTCATGACACACAGGAGACTTATTGGACTGTACTGAGAGGGAGATGACTTTTCACCTGAATTCTTAAATACAGGGCATACTGATGAGGTTTTCCAGGGTGTTGGAAGGCAACGCTTAAACAGTTTTGTAAGTATGGGGGCAAGTTCGGGTTGGAGCTTTTTCAGCACTATAACTGGAATGCCATCAGGGCCAGTTGCTTTACTGGAATCAAGGTTCTTGATTAGCTTGGCGACCTCATGCACAAATATTTGTATGTTGCATAGCGTGTTGTCTGTTATAGGAGAAATACAGGGAGTTGATGGTCATTGTCGCATAGGGTAGAATTAGCTGCAAAGTTCTTGGCAAATTGTCTGGCCTTGTCTGATGCTGATGAGATGACCTCAGTTCCATTGATGATAGTTGGGATAGAACGCACACTTCTGTTCAAGATCCTGTTTGCTCACATCATTCCAGAAGCGATAACGCATCAAATGCTCGAGGATGAATTTGGAGATGTGCCAAGAAGATGAGTCAAAGTTTTTCAAAAGACAAAGGATGAAGCCTGGGTCCATCACTATGATCCAGAAACCAAAGCCCAGTCAATGCAGTGGAAGCACTTGGACTCACCAGCTCCAAAGAAGGCAAGGGTGCAGCCCTCCGCTGGCAAGGTCATGCTCACAGTCTTCTTGGACTAGGACGGAGTAGTGATGACAGATTTCTTGGCAAACAGTACCACAATTACAGGAGCCTATTATGCTTCACTTTTGAGGAAATTAAGGGAAGCTATCAAAATCAAGAAGCGGGGTAAGATCAGCAAAGGTACCCTCCTCCTGCAGAACAACGCTCTGGTCGCATGTCGCTAGATCAGAAGCACGGGCGTGTGGTTATGAAATCCTTCCCCATCCTCCCTACTCTCCTGACCTTGCACTCTCTGACTTTCACCTCTTCCCAGCCATGAAGTTGTTTTTGAAAGGAAAGCGTTTCCCAGATGATGCAGCCTTGATTTCTGAAGTCACGTCGTGGTTGGAGGACCAACCTGGGGTGTTCTACAAAAACGGTCTCCAGTGCTGCATCAAACGATGGGAGAAATGCATAACTCTGGGTGGTTCCTATGTAGAGAAAGACTTATAACTGTGCCAAGTTTCGTTGCTCTACTGCTATGGGAAGTGGGTCAGGGGCATTACTTACTGCACACCCCTCATATGTTCTTACATGTGTCAGGTGGTATATCCGTGATGCTACATATTTATTTCAGGAAGTCATCCCTTTTTCAGGCATGTTTGACTGTATTGTTTCAATAAAGTGAAACTGCATAGGCGGTTCCACCATTACATCTTAAGTTGCTTCAGTGCGAGTTTATCCGTTACATCTCTGCTTTGTTTTGCCTTCTATAAACTTAAATTTATTCTGGATCAAGTAAAGATTAGATACCCCATTGCAGAAGACAAAGATTGGCAAATATTTCAAGTGGCACCGGTTGCTGGACCTTGACATTGCCGTTGGTTGTTTGTAAACATGTCAAATAGCAAACACAGTTGAATGTTCATGAGCAAGATTTTTTTTTTTTAAATATATTTACAAAACTTTTTAAGATTTGAAAAAAAAAATATACATTTACAAAACATTTTCTTTAATATTAAATATTTATAAAACTTTTAAGGATTAAAAAATCTTTTTCCTATTTACGCAAAACGTTTTGTGTAAGTAACAAAACGAACGTAAATTTAATAAAATTGATTAAAATAAATGGGTGTCTTTCTGAGTGCGTTTTTTAAATATATTTACAGAACTTTAATAAAACTAATAATAATAATAATAATAATTTTAAAAAAATAAAAAGAATGACCTATATTAATTGCAAAACATTAGAAACTGAAAATTTTGGACGCTAAATTTAATTGTACTTAATTTGTTTTTATGGAAAAGTAAGCAAATAGCTAGTTTGTTTTTTTTTGTTTTGTTTTTTTTAAAATAAAAAATTATAAAAAGATTTGTATCTTGTGAGACTACACTTCATCTTTATAAAAATAAGTTATAAAAGATATGTGAATAAAATATATTTTTTAAAATCTCGATTGCTTATACTTGTGATTTTATTATGCATAAAAATTGCTTCGGTCTAGAGGGATTTCTCCTTCACTGACCACCTGCATACATCGCACTTTAAATAAACATTGAATTGTATTAAAAAAGCAAAATCTGAACAAGTCAGTTATTTTAGATTTGTTTCTGCCATTAAAAAGTTTGGTTATAATAATTTTATTTAATTTTTTTAAATTATGTATTTTGAAATTGACATCATCCGAAATTCTCAGTTATAACGTTGGTTTATTTATTTATTTGGTATTATTTTACGACCTGCCCCAGCATAGTATAAACACCCCCAACCTCCCCATGTTAAGAACGGCTTTTGAGGTTGTGGGTGTTTATTCCAAAAGCTGTTCTTAACGTAGCGAGGTTGGATGTTGGTGCTGGGACACGTAAAAATTTACCATTTATTTTTATTATTAATAGTTTTATTAAAAGTTCTGTAAATATATAAAAAGAACGTACTCAGAAAGACCTCCATTTATTTAAATATATTTTGTTTAAATACGTTCGTTTTGTTACTTGCATTAAAAAGTTTTGCGTAAATAGAAAAAAGATTCGTTTTTTTAATCCTTAAAAGTTTTGTAAATATTTAATATTAAAGAAAATGTTTTGTAAATATATTTTTTCTTTTAAATCTTTAAAAGTTTTGTAAATATATTATTTTTAAAATCTTGGTCGCAAACATTCAAACATGTTTGGCATTTGACGTGTTTACAAACAACCAATGGCAATGTCATGGTCGAACAATCGGTGCTACTTGAAATGTTCGACCATCTTTGTCTTCTGCTACAGGGTATCCAATCTTTACTTGATCCTTTGTTTTATATAATTTATTTTCATCACTGAGAAATCGCACAGGTTATGTCCTCTGCGACGAGCAATAAACTAAATCTTTATGCCTACATGCACGTCTTTATATTCTCTGCATTGTTGCTGTTTTTTTTGTTTTTTTTGTCATCATCGTTTAATGTATGGCTGTGTCATTTAATAGCTGTCAATCGTCTTGTCTGTTGAACTAGACAAAGAAACCTTTCATGCAAGAAAAACACAATGGAGAATTTTACTGGTTTTCCTTCAAGGTTTTATTGGAGAGAATGGACTTAAGGGGAGAGAGCAACTATATAACTAATTAATTATTTACTTCATATTTTACTAACTTTAAAACTGAGAGAAAACAGACAGAGGCATCAATAACATTCAGCTTAGATTATCAGTTTCAACATCATTTGGCCATGTATTGTGCATATTTCCAGAGAGAGAGAGAGAGAGAGATGGATTTGAAGATCTTTATTACTCATGTTCAAGAACATGACATTATATCCTGATGTCATTTGACTGTTTTGTCTAGGCATTTGACCTTTGTTGCCCACTTTAACTTCACATCACCTATCTCTGGGTACATTTGTTTGCATCTTTCGGTCATCCTCACATGTACTGATGTGACCCTTGTCAAAATTCTCATTAACTAACTTAATTGCTACTTACTGGCATAGGGTCCAAAATATCTTATTATAAATTTTCCTAATGTCTGTCTATCTGTGTGTGTGTGTGTGTGTGTGTGTGTGTGCGACGCAGTTTATCTCAGCCTACAGACAACCCACCCAGGCAAGTAAAGTACCAAAATGAAGCTTATGACCTAGCAGATGTTTTAGTGATATTTATATCCATGTTTAGTGTATGGAAATGCAAAAAAAATGCAAAAAAAATAACGATTTACTAAACGTTTTATTTACTGGATATTTTTCCGGCACAAGAACCCAAGTTTGCCCAGCTGGGCAAACTTGGGTTCTTGTGTAACAAAATATCTGTAACCTTCATATTAAAAACAAAATTTACAACAATATTTTTTTAAGTTAACATTTCCATCGAATTAAAATTTCTAAAAAAGTTTTGTTCTCATTATTATATTTCAATGAAGTAAAAAAAATTTTAAAAAATAAAAATATTGCAACAGACTTACTTTAATGATTTTCTAAGTAACAAAAGGAAAACTAAAAACACATTCATTGTTGTATTTCCAGTTTCTAAGAAAATAAATATCTCAACAAAAAAGTGTTGTAGGTTTTTTGTTAAATATTTTATTCATTGAAAAGTGACTAAACAAAAATTCACAATGTGTTTTTATTGAATAAAAGTTTTATAAATGCATTCGTTTTGCAAGGGTTGTACATTACATTACTCTCCCATAGTTTCATAATTGTATTTTTTTGTGTGTGCGCGCAAATCAGTAAAATGCATTTTAATACGGAAATATGCCCTATTTTCTCCAAAAACAACAAAAGATTAGTGAGCAGAAAATGATTATAATTAAAACTGTTGATGATCATTGTGCCCTGAAAATGGTGCAAGATATTTTACAACTTGTACACAAATGAAAAACAAAACAAAACTGCACATTGGAATTATTCTATTGTTTCATTTGAAAATTGGCAGGTGACAATGGTTCAGTGGCTAATGACATGGACTGACAACCGGAGTGTCCTAAGTTCAAATCCAGTTCGTTCCACTTGTACTTAGAATGTTGGCAACCTTCATGTGTTCCCTCCAGTAAGTAACCTCATGTCTTTCTAGAAAGAATTCTGACAAGAAAAATATTAGGAAACCAACACCAACAATAGAATCTTCGGATTCATGTGATAATGATTTGTAAAATTAGTATAATTATTTTTATTATAATCGATTTTTTTTTTTTTCTATTTATGCAGTATAAGGATGGTGTTATTGTCTGGGCGGTTTAGGGAATACACTGAAAGGTGCTGATATACTGAGCGCTTTTACCCTAATACAAAAAAGTCATAAAGAAAACATTTGCTATCATTGGTTTACTATATAAAATAAAAAAAATTTAAATATTTATTTTGATTTGAACAAAGAAAATGAAAAAAAATAAAGAAAAAATTAAAAGAAATATTTGCTGTCATAGATTTATTCAAAAAATAAATATTTATTAAATGAAACTTACCTAAAAGTGAATTTTTTTTCTTGATTTGAATTTTCTTAAAGTTTAATAAAAATTGTCCAATAATTATTTAAGAATATTGTTTTTGCATTTTTTAGTTAATTAGCTTTGTATCGGCAAAAATAATACATTTTACATTGAAAAATTTGGCCATCATTTGCGCACAAAAAACATGAAACTTTCATTTGCCACCCACCAGTGTTTTCTGTGAACCACCCGAACGATTCCGACAATAGCGGGATCCTTATACTGCACAAGTACTTTTTTAATATATATTATATTTTTAACTTTAATTAAATCAATATTACATATTCTTGATATTCATGTTACATAAATAACTGTTCAAGTTAAAAATATATTAAAAATAACATAACGTTAACATTCTGGCAAAATGACTTGCTTTATTTATGGAAATTCATTTTTCAAAGGTTATTAAAAAAAAAATGAAATCTAAAATAATATAGATTTGGGCGATTGTACAGTACAGTTAAGAAAAAAGTGGTGACAAAAAAAAAAGTAAAAATAACTGTTACCAAATGCAAGAAAGTTAACTTTTCTACTTACCTGTGTGTTTTTCAAGTGCTTTTGTAAGTTATTATCTATACTTTTTATTCAACTAAGCAATCATGGTTTCCAACATAGTTGCCAAATTTAAAGAGACTTGGTTATGAATTTCAGGTTTAAAACAGTAATATATATATTATTTATCACTACCCTCGTTTTCATCTTTTTTCATTGATCATATTTTTCTCCCCTGCATACAAATTACCTATAATGTTGCTAGAAAATTCCACTTTAATTTTATTTAATATTTATATTCCTGTGTACATTTACTAAGTATATCGCTAGAGATTTCTACAAGCAAGTCCTAGAAAAATTGGCAGTCATGACATCAAAAAAAAATGCTAGCTTGGCTAAGTAAAAGTGATAATAACAAATGCATAATAAATCTTACAATCAGTAAACACCCATGAAAATAATATAAGTAGAAAAGTAGTTGTCCTTGCATTTGGTAACAGTTATTCATTGTCTTTTTTTTCTCTCTCTTTTTCAGCCATTTTTTTTTTTTATTGTTAACTGCACAATCACCCAGATTTGAAAACGCTATGCATTTGTTTAAGGGGGCAGGAGGCTTAACATAGTTGGTCAGTGAATGTGCACAGTTTGGAAAGTATTCTTGTTCAAAATTCTACCTTTATTAAAAAACAAAAATAAATAAAAATTCAATGTGATGTATGAAAATTCCAAAAATGATGTAAATTGATCAAATTCTTTTTGTTCAAACTAACAAAATCAAATTCTATGAGGAAGTGAGAATGGAGTATCTCGCGCTCCCCCATCTTGAATAAGCAAAGGGACATAACTTAATTCGACTTCCAAGATTCTTTTTTTTTTTCAGCCTTGTAATGGCTATGATTTACTATTAATCACTTAAAATCATAAAAATATGATTTTCTATATAAAAACAATAATACTTGATCAATTTACATAATTTTTAGAATATGATCTTTTCATTCTATGACGGGTATTTTTATTTAATGCCGAATCCAGTAATTTGGGAAGAAGTTTTTATGCTTAAAGTTCTTATATCTTTAAATATTTATTCATGGAATTTTGTGTGTGTGCTTTATAAGAAAATTGTAGTTTTTGTTTTAGACTTTGCAGAACGTGATTGAGTTTTACCAGGGAGAAGGAAAAAAAGCAAGAACATTAATGTTCTGTGTATTTTACGTCAAAAAGTATCTTCAGACAGTTTGATCTGGTTTAATGTAGGGGGAATTCTGGATAAGGACCTTGAAAATAAAGAAAGGCATTTTGACAAGTACAACTTCTATGCATAGTAAAAAGGGAACACATTGATATGTCCATGAAGGAATGCAGGGAGAAAAAAGCCGTCAAATAATAACTGTACATCAGCAGAAAACAAATACTCATAACAGAAATGAAACAAGATTCAAATACTTTTTTTATATACACGGTTTGAGATCTTTTTTAATACATTTTTTTAAATACATTTTTTCTTTTTAAATATTGAATAATTCTTTCTCCTATCTTGAAAGATTATTTTCAGCAAAATTTTTAGGAAGCAAACATTAAAAGAAATAAATAATGATATTCACAGTGGATTTTTGCTTTCCTTCTTTGAAATGTTCAATTACAGAAATTAACATTCTTTTCTTTTAAAGACAATCGGTCGCAACGATTTCAAAGGTGAATCAGGTTTGATGAGAATGAGGGAGAGTTTCACAGCAAACTTATTGAATGGCTTCAAATTGATCTGTTTAAAAAAGAACAGTTTTTTTTTTGTTTTGCGTTGGTGGGTGTTTTACTTTATTTTTGATAAACCTAACTGATTTTATGAAATTTCTTTAACTCTTATTCTCGAGTGGCCTTTGGGTCTTGATAAGCAGTGACTCATAAGTACACACACAAAAAAAGTACCAAAATAATCAAAACAAGATTTTTTTTGTTTTAAATATTTTTTGAGATGAGGACTGATAATTTGAATTATTTGGACTACTATTCTCGTCTTGATCGTTATTTTCATAACGTTTCGATCAATTTAACCTAAGACCTTTTTCAAGTGCATCGTTTTTGTTTTTTATTGTTTTTTTAACATGGAAAGTTTATAATCAAATTCAATAACCTGTACAGAATTTTGAATTGAATTTTTTTTATTTATACCATAGTGGTAGATTATTCTCATTCCATCAACCACGACCGGTTGTCATTCTTAGCTATTATCGGCTGTAGTAAGGATTGAATCTTCAATCCACAAAAATAACATAGAGTGACTAACAAAGATAAGTTATAGAAAACAATACAATGCAGAGATGTAACGGATAAATACAAATTAAAAAATATAATGATGGAATGAGTTTTGCATTTTCCAATGAGTGAAATTCATATAAATTCCAACACAATTTAATACAATATTTTTGTATATTTTTTTTTATGTTACAATTTTACTTGCATCAGCATGGTTTGATGGAAGTTGCATATAACACAATGTTTCAAGAAGAAAATTTCCCTTCTTCAAATGTGTGTTCAACCTTAATTCAAATATGCATAGGAAAACCGTTGCTGGTGAGGACTATTTTTTTAATTTTTTTTTTTTGCTATATATGTGTGTTATTTGCTTTTTCAGCTCATAAAGTGTGAAAATTATCAACAATTAAGTTTTTTACGACAAACTGTTTTTGATAATCCATGTGATTTATTTGATTGAAATTTGTCGTGGTTGGTTAAATTCCTGGATTATATCACGGATTCATCTTTTTTTTTTACCCCAAACACAGCATATTGCCACTTGGATGTAATGGGCTACTATTTAGGATTGTGTCGGAGACCGTGGGGAGTTGAGCAGTGAGACGTTTGTTCACATTACATTTAAACTTTTGCAGGCTAGTACAGTAAAGAAAGCAGGAAACAGAGAGGGAATTCCAAAGTCTTGCAGTATAAGAGAAGAAACTATTACAGTAAAAGGCTTTCCGGCATTTAGGAACCTCAATAGTGTAGGAATGGGATTTTTTCATTTGTCAGGTTAGTCAGGAGTATGTACATCAAGGAGGTACAAGTGTGATGAGTTCAGAGCACATTCCATTAAAATGCTTGTAAAACCAGCACAGAGATGCGATATTGCAACAATGGGACAGAGATCAGAGCTTGGCCAATAATGCGAGACCGTTTAGATTCAAGACTCTTTTTTGGATCTTGCCTAATAGTGAGAGAAATTGCTGCTAGTTGTAGTCGAAATATAGATGAAACCATAAGTTAACACTTCTACCTGAGTCATGGCTGACAGAATGAGAACAATCTACTCTTATAGGTTAAATAAAGGATTCAGTTAGAAATTCCAGATAGGTTTTGAGTTCGACTATAAGATTCCCAAGTTAGAGAAAATGCATCTGAAGAATACCAAGGGTCGTATCAGCTGAAATGCTGGGAATATAACATCCAAGATGAGAAGAGTAGATGGGGGGGGGGATATCAAAATAATATAAGGAGTAATTCTTCTGTTTTATATAATATAACGAGTAATTCTGTTTTATTGTATGGAATTGTGTTGAATCGATTGAGCATTTACAAAGTTTGTGTGACATTTTCAATATTTATTGTTTGAAATTATGAAAGAATGAATCCATTACAAAAGGATAAGGGAATGTTTTAGATTCATAATTGGAATTATTTGTTTTTTAATTCGTTTTCACATTTACAGATAAAACGTGTGATTGGATTCTGCCATTCATCTGAAATCGATCAAATTGAATATCTGTGATAAAAGTTTTAAGATTCAGTTTTATGAGAAAAGAAATTTTAAAAAATGTCAGAACTATCTTTCAGTTTATTTGTTAGCAATTTTTTTTTTTAGTAAATGACTAAGACTAAAAGAAGATGCTCATATATTACCTACTTTGAATTCGTTTCTTTTTTTTTTTTTCATTTCAAAAATAAAACTTAAAAAAAAAAAAAAAAAAAGAGATGCTTAAACATTATCTACTTTGAATTCTTATTTTTTCCATTTAGAAAATTTCTAAGACTTAAAAAAAAAATTGATCATTACTTGCTTTAAATTTTGATTTTCTTTTTTTTTTCCATTGAGAAAATATCTAAAACTTCAAAAAGTAAAAAAGAAAAAATACTCAAACATTATCTACTTTACATTTTAATTTGACTGAAGTTGAAAATTAAAATAATTCTGCAGTGATTTAATTTCCAATGATTACCATTAACTACATGAAGAGAAATCCTTGGACAATAAAATTAATTTTTAGAATGACAATAAAAATTAGAAAACTTATTCTGTCTAATGATCTATTCTAAAACAGAGCTTTTAAACTATGAATATATGAAGGTGCACAGAAAAGACTATAAACTTGTGGGAAGGGGGGGGGTCATCATAAACTGACTTGAATAAGTTAATAAACTGTCTTCAGCGACTACTATGATGAAAAATAAAAAAATGTCAATAACTTGAGTTGTTTCAGTTAATTTGTTGTGATTATGTTTCAAAGTTATCAGTTTGGACAGACTGTAGGGCTTCTGTGCTTTTCATTATATTAAAAAAAAAGATTTTAATGTTATTCTTGTGACCAAAAAAGTTTCAGATGAAAACATTACATACTTATGTCATAGCAAAATTAGTATCAATTCAAAAAATTATGAAAAATGATTCAATAAAAATGTTGTACTCTTTCTTTGTTAATTTAAGTTGAGGGTTATCTCCCTTGTTTGTAATACTGCATTAGTCGCACAACTCTTCCAAATTAAAACTTACGATAAAACTTGATAATTCAATAAATTTTATTTTTAATTGTAATCATTTTTCGGATGAATCATTTTCTGTAATTTTTTTTAATTCATACTAATTTCGATATGACACATAAGTATGTAATAATGTTTTAATCTGGAATGTGTTGATTTAAAAGATCACCAAAATAAAAAGTTAATTCTATTTAGTGTTATTGTTTTATTTCTTTAAAAACAAAATGTGGTTTATTTAATACGAAAATTTTAACATTTATAGTTAATGCAAATAATTTCGCACTTTCTAATCGGATTTTTTTCAGTTTCTGTTTATTAAAAACTTTCAAAGAAAATTAAAATAAAAAAATAGAAAAAATTAGCTAAATAAGCATTTTATAATTTTAATCATAGGCCATATTAAAAAATAAATTTTTTTCCATTTATGAATTATCTCCCTTAAAGAAAAAGCTAACTGAAACAGGTCAGATATAAATCAGAAAATTGCAAGATGTTTTTTGTTATTCAAAAAGTAAATATATAATACACTATTTTATTAAATATCTCTATAATTCTTATATGATTATTAAAATACATTTCTAATCACAAAAAGGTTTGTTTCTTTTTTATATAAATAAGAACCAAAAATTCTTCAAAATAGCTAAAATTAAACTAAATGAAAGCTTCTTTTTTTTTTTACTTGCATTTTTTTCACTGTAAATTAAGGCAGCCGGCAAATCCATATGTGATATACACTTTCAAAATAATCACAAAGAGATCAACCCCATAAGAAAGACAGCCAGGGCAAATTACAAGCGTAAAAAGTCCAGCAGGGTGTAGAATGCCAATCAAAGCAAATTGCTGCAAAACAAAAATCAAAACGTAATATATATTTATATAATTAAATACAGATAATTTCTGTCTACATATTTTGATTTGGATTCTTTTCAACCTTATCAATTTTCTTGCTTCAGGCAAGAACTGGCTGATGTAGCTGCCAAAGTTACTCTTCACTGTTGGATCCGCCTGAATCCATCATCAGGGATAATTAACAACAAATTAATTTTAGGATATTTATAGAAGTGTTTTCAATAAGAGTGATAACATTCTTAAATGCCGGTAAATGTGGCATGAATAATTAATGTATTTAAGAATAAGTGATTTACTGGAAAAAAAAAAAAAAAAAAAAAACTTTTATAAATATCCTAAAATCATTTCAGTGTTAATTATCCCTGATGATGGATCCAAAAGTACTCGGGTCAAACTTAATATGGCAACTACATGAGCCAGTTCTTGATTAAAACAAAAAAATTAATAAAATTGGAAAGGATCCAAACCAAGATATCTATACAGGAATTGTCTGCTATTTAATGAAATATGCCTAAAGGAAAAAATGCTGCCTAAATACACACATTACACACGCACACACACATACATACGGAGTGATTACTCCAAAATACCACCCATGTAATTGTAAATATAATTCAAAATCCTTTCCACAATCCAACCATATTTCATACAAATAAACTTCAGTCTATGCCTGACTTGTCCATCAAGTTTCAGTCATGAATATTCCACAATCTTTGTTTTATCACTGTTCAATAATATGCGGGTACACTTTAACGACCATCTAATCAGTAGTAGGCGTGATCCTGAAATGGGAACACACTCACTGGTTTTTAACTTACCATATATTGTTTTATATGCAAGGTTATGGTAAGGGGTTTATATGTGGGGTTTATATCTTAAAGATAATGTGTATCAATTCTTGAACTAAAGGGTGCAATCACAGCCAATTTTCCACACCATATACCGGTGTGCTTATTAAATGTTGATAAAACAAAGATTTTTTTTTTTAACATTCATGCAAAGATGGAAATTTATTTGTACTGAACATTTTTTTAATGGAAATCGCTTGAGACAAGGAATGAAGCCACTTTATGTAACGAACTAAAAAGAACAAAAGATCATTATTATAGGAGATGCCTATTAACATTGGTCTTGAAAAGACCAATGTTAATAGGCATCTCCTATCTCGAGACAAGGCATGAAGCCACTTGATGTATGAAGTTAACAAGAACAAAAAATGATTATTGCAAAGATAGGAGATGCTTATTGACCTTAGTCTTGAAAAGACAAAGGCTGCAGGTAGGAGGAAAACAGTGAGCAGGAAGAGAGTTCCACAATCTTGCGATTCTTGGAATAAGAAGCTGTATTGCAATGATTAAATGCTATGAAAACAGCAAATTGATTGAGAACACTAGACAAATAAGTCAAACAAAGAAAGCAAGGAATAGATCAGACAATTCTGAAGAACACAATAGTATTTATAAAAAAGACTGAGACTAACAGCATCATGTATGTTAGAGAAAGGTTGCAGTGAAGAAGAAAGGGTGGGGGCCAATCAATATGGTTGTATTGCAGAAAGGATTATGAATTTCATTAATGATTTCATGGGTGGCACACACATACACAAAATTAACTGGTGTGGTTCACTGTAACCTTCACCAGAAGGGGCTGTGACAATGGTGGTGGTGGTGGTGGTGGTGGTGGTTGTGGTGGTGGCCCATGGTGCGAGAGGTTTAGCAGCAGCGGCAGCAGCTCTAACAGCAGGAATGGTTATCAACGGTACGTTTTGTCGGTACCATATTGAATCGAGGTTAGCCTTCAAGATGGGGGACGGTCATTTATGGAAGGAACTTCAGATTTTAGTTGAAAAGACTGGGGTCCATGTTTCTGAAAGAGCTCCAATGCTTTGTTCACGAGGGCATCCCCACTATCATCCGAGATCTGCAAAGGATGAAGACGAGAAGACAATGATCGACAAAACTAAATAAACAAAAAATTTAATCAAAATTTTCACCTGTATTATTTACATTATTTGAACTATTTTTTCTCATCTGGAGTATCATTCACACACATTTTCTTCTGATGTAACCTTTGACCTTCTTTGAGTATATCTTGTCAAACTCAGAAATCTTTGTCAGATTTAGAATTTGTACAGAATTTTGAATCGAACCCTTTACGTAATCCATTGGGATAGCTTGTTTTCATTCTGTTGATTGGTTGTTTTTGTTTTACGGCATATCAACCCTTTTCAGGTTATTTAATGCCGAATCCGGTGATTTTGAAGAAATTTTTTTTAATAGAATATATTTGTTTTTTGCAAGTCAGTTTCTATTTAACCCATAGTTGGGACCCTAACAGGTACTACCACTTCGGGTCAGAGTGGACCTGGGAGCAATGGCAATTAAAGGGTGGCTCCACACTCCCCAGAGCCCGCAAGCTGGGGCCTCACCATTGGATATAGTTTAAGGTCATATCCAGGACCTTCATTCTGTCAGCCATGAGCAAATAGAAGTCTTCAGTAATTTGTAGTTGTATTCTTAGTATTACCCATACAACCTTCAACCTCTAAAAGACTGTCATCTAGAACTGATTATTACTTACTGGTGAACTACAGATTTCTGAGTTTGACAAGACACAACCGAAGAAGGTTGGAGGTTACATTGATCAAAACGTTGTGAGAATAACATCCAAGATGTAGTCTGAATAATCCAATTATTTTTTTTTTTAATTACATTTTCAAACCAAACAAGGTACAGTGCCACTTTGATGCAGGGGTTACTATCAGAGAAATAAGTTGCAGGGATTCTATGTAGGGAGTTGAGCAGCAAGATGTCTATTCACATTACACTTGAACTTCTGCATGTCAATACAGTTAGGGAAGCAGGAACCTGGAAAGAAATTTGAAAGTCTAGCAGTTCTGGGGAAGAAACTATTAGAGTAGAAGGTTTTCTTACATCTAGGGATCTCTACTGTGTAGGGGTGGGACTTTGCTGCTTGCGCTTGTTAGGTTTGTTGGGGTATTTACGTCAAGTGGGTACAAGGGCTTGTAGTTTGTTAGAGCATTCACCATTAAAATACGTGTCAAACAGACAGAGATGCAACATTTCATTGATGGGACAGAGGTTGAAGCTTAGATGATGGTTAGTGACTCTCTTTTGAACCCAGTTCAAGAGTGAGAGACTAGTAGCAGATGCACCAGCCCAAATGTGACAACAATACTCTATACATGGGCGAATAGTGGCCTTGTAGAGGTACAGAATACTTTCTAGCGTAAGTAACTTTCTACCACAGTAGAGAGAGTCCATCTTTTTTGCAGCAGCCTTGGAAATGCTCTCGATGTATCTGTTCCAACTCCTGTTCCCTGTGAACATTAAGCCAATGAGTTTGAACGAAGTACTTTCAGGTAATGTATCTTTAGCCATAGTTATTAATGGTTGAGAAGATTAAAGGAAACAAATTTAGTCTTGGCAGCATTGAACGTTACCATCCATTTTAAACGCTATTCCACTACAGGCTGAAGGTCTTCCTCTAAGGTTTCCGCATATGTGTTCACTCGTTTTCCCCTCATACCTGTTATAGAGGGTGGTATTGTCAGCGAATATACCCATCTCAGAGACTATATTATCAGGGAGGTCATTTATGAATATCAGGAATAATAAAAGATACAAGGATCGACCCCTGAGGCACACCCTCATTTATATCATCTTGTTTAGACGTATGAACATCGAGGACAACCTGGGTTCTTCTATTATTTAAGAAAGATTTTATTATGTTAAGTATACATCCAGTAATGCCATAGGATCTGATTTTCATGAGAAGACCATTATGCCATACCCTGCCAAAAGCCTTAGATATATCTAGGGCTACTGCTCTCCTCCCTACTGTCTTATCCAGTGCATGGTATATACATTCAGAGATTACAGTTAGAATATCTGCAGTAGAACGGGCTTGCCTAAATCCATATTGATAGTCAGACAGAAGTTTAGCAACTATAAGGTGGTGGACAAGAGCTTGATCAATTATGGACTCAAATATTTTGGCAAAAATGGGGCTAATGGGGCGATAATTTAATAGGTCAGTTCTTTTGCCAGAATTCTTGTAAACTGGTACCACAGAAGCAGTTTTCCAGCAGTCAGGAAAGCATGATTTGTAAAGGCATTTTTTGAAGAGTTTGGAGAGAACTGAAGCAACTTCAGCGGAGCATTTTTCTAATAGTATAGTCAGGAGGAGATCAGGTCCACATGCTTTTGAGGTGTCTAGATTTTTTATGATATCATGTACTTGAGAAGGGGGTGAGTTTCTGTCCACAAAAAAAATCAGGGAGGAAGTGGTTTGCTGAGTCCAAAGTAGAGTTTGAGGTAAACTGATAGGCAAGCATGTTAGCTTTCTGCAGTGCAAACAACCTCATGACTATCGGATAGTAGGGGAATTGTTGATTGCCCATTATTTACTACACTATTGTAGATTTTTCTAGAAATCATGACCAAAAAATCTGAATGTCATCAAGGAGTCTCAAATGGGACAGCGATTCCCCAACCCAAATATGAGAACCATACTTCATACAAGGTGTGATAATAGATTTGTGGAGATAGAGAATAACTTTGGATATAAGAAACGAAAGAAAACCAATTTTACAAGAACACTGGATATACGGACCACTTTTATTCCTAGGTAATAACGTATACCTCGGCTAGTCCACTATGATATACGAGAATAATTTTGAGCAGAAATATTTCTATGAGATACTCCTAAATTTATTTGGGTGGTTTTTGTTGTGTCTGTGATGAACTGACCATACAATGATTGTGGTTCTGATAAAACTATTACATTCGATCTTAATACAAATCAGTAATAGATTTTATTACATCCCACTTCTACCTAAGAATAAATTAGTTTAGAAGATACATATTCATACATTAAAGAACACATTTCTTTCAAACTGTCATGTAAGATACCTTTTGATCCACCTGGATATGATGAAGTCTCCAGTTCATAACATATTTATCGGTGCTTCTATATTATAATAATGAAAAAATATTGACTTTTAAGTAAAACAAATGGTACCTACGTAATTGTTATGTCACAAATAGCAAGATATCCAAAAAATTATAGAAAAATGATAAGGTAGAAAAATAATCATGAAAAACAGTTCCAATAAGGGAAAAAAGATTACATGCTGGGCTGACATATTGGGTCACATGACATAAGTAAAAGGGGAAGTAACTCAGTTGAGAATTTATTCAGAAAATAAAAAACATAACATATACATAATTTGTGAAGTTTTTAAAAGAAATTTTTTTTAAACTGTTTGAATTTTTAATTTTGCTTTTGTAAAAAAATAACTGATTGAATTTGTGAGAAATTGAAAACTTAATTACCTCCCTTGTTAACTCTCCAATTCAAATTGGTAGATTTTAAAACCAATCGCTAGATTTTACAAATGTCTTTTTTCATGAATAATTATTTTTCTACCTTATCGTTTTTCGTAATTTTTGGATATGTTACTATTTGCAACATGACAATTAGGTAGGTACCATTTGTTTTACTTGAAATCAAATTTTTTTTTCCGTTATTATAATATAGAAGCACCGATTAATCTTAAGTTTGAAGGGAAATTACTCCAAGCAGTAGTTATTTCCTTTGTTTTTGATATATTAGAATCACACAAGCCTTTTTTTTTAATGTTACATTTAAATAAACAAACAAAAAATCGAAAACTCATACTTGTAATTGTTCTTTTGTCTCATGGTAAACAAAGATATACAAAGTGTCTTAAAAGATGTACTAGCTATTCGACAAACGATTATTAATGTATTTTTTTTTTATTGCAGACACAACCAACCCTTCACAATGGCAAATGTACTACTGATAAAAAAAATATAATAAAATGCTATTCGATGTCCAAAAATGTCAGGGAAATGAAAAGACAATTGAACACAAAATGCATTAGTACTGAGAAATCAGAGTGAGTACAGTTTTTGGGACACCATATATACATACATACATACACACTATTTATCTATTTATTACATAAACAGCTAGGAATCACTACACAGTCATGAATATGTTTCAGTTACCTAGTTGTAAATAACTAGAGATTTCACCAGGCAATGTTGCTTGTGCAAAAGAAAATTAATTTTATTTTTAATATCACGTGATTGCTCTCCAAACAAAGACTTCTCTAAACTTTCTCCAATTTTGATTCAGGATTTGGCGTTTGCTAAAGCAACGTTGCCTGACGAAGTCTCTAGTTATTTACAACTAGTTAGCTGAAACATTCATGACTGAAGCAATACCTAAATGTTTACGTAAAAAATAACTAAGTATTTCTTGCCCAACTTCAGCACTTTTGTATAAACCCCATTAAACTCATTGGCTGTCTTCATCTTTTAACAATAGTAACCTCGAATAATATACATATTATTTTATACTTGTGTGACTATTAAAGCTGTACTGAACTTAAATTTGTAAACATTTGGCATGTTCCTGGCGAAATGTAGAATAAATTATATACTCCATTATAATTAGTATTCTTAATTGTACTATATCCAGGTTTCGAAGAGTTCTTTATGCCAAATTTGATGCAATTCTATCAAATAATTAGTGAACAAATAAGTATTGTGCAACATAGACAAAAATGCTTATATTATAGATCATATTTCTAACTTTCAAGCCTTTGAAATTTTGCTGGTTAATTTAATAAGACATTATAGTCCAGTCAATTTAGTCATAATATACTCAAGTCCACTATTGTATACAAGTGTTTTATATAAGAGGAAGACATTCAAAAATTAATGTTTTTCTTTGGTTGAACCTCACAAATGAACTATTAATACTTGACAAAAGCTTTAAAAAAAAAAAAAAAAAGATTCTAAATCCCTTGAATTTTGAAATGATCACAAAATGAACAACTGTTGGGCATTTTTTTTATTAACGTATAAATAATGAACATGCTGTGCGTGCATGGTCCCCCTCTGGTACTGTATGTGAGATGACGCCACAAAAAAATAGTGAAGAAATGATGAATGTGAGAAATGTGAAGGGCCAACATTGCCTTCACATTTTCGCCAAGTTTCAGAAAAATCTAATGGATGGGGTAAAAGTTATGGGGTAAAAAGTATAATTTTTTGCAAATTTGTGACCCCTTTTGAGCTTCTAGGAATGCTGAATCCCAGTGAAAGTGGATTAACCGTGCAGTTTCATGCCTTAAGACATGTATATTTGAATTCAGCACCATGAAAAACCACTATATAGACATACATATCAATGTTTTGAGTAATATGAATAAAGAGCTCCACAAAGGCAGGTTTTTAGTCCTAAAAGTCCCAGAGAGATGTGAACCAGAATTTTGCCAAGGTCACCCATACTGAATTTATATTAAGAACAATGGCCTCCACATTTTGGCCAAGTTTCAGGAAAATGTAATGGATGGATCAAACACTATGAGGCAAAAAGTGTCATTTTGGTGCATTTTTTACCTCTTTTGAGCACCTGGGGGATGCCGAGTCCCAATGTAAATGGATAACAGTGTAGTTTCAGGCCTTAACACATGTATATTTGAGTTGACCACCGTGAAAAACTACTATATATAGTCAGACATATCAAGTTTTTATTGAGATATATGAAAAAAGAACCACAAAAAGGGGCGTTTTTGGCACTGAAAGTCCCCGGGAACACGAACCAGAATTTTGCCAGGGTCACCATACTGGATTTATATTAATGATGGGTCTCACATTTTGGCCAAGTTTCAGAAAAATCTAATGGATGGATCAGAAGTTATGGCAAAACATTATTTTTGGCCATTTTGGGGCATTTTTGACCTCTGAGCCCCTGGGGACGCAACAAGAATTTTTGAGAAAAAAAAATTTTTTACTGTGCACATCTATTTAATGAAATACAATTTGTGGCAAAAATTTAGGAAAAACTAATGGCAATCATTCGGTCTAACAGACCCACTAAAAACATAGGTCTCTCTCCGATAAATCAGGGGACCAATTAAAAATGGCTGATTCGTTTACTCTTCTCTATTCAAAAATCAAAAGTGATGGCTTTAAATGGTTTATCAGAAAATTAAAGTTCGTTTGTGCTCCTAAACCAAAAGAAAATATGAATCTTCAAATGTGGTTTCTAATCGATTTAAAAATACAATGAATAGCATAATTATAGGCCATCTATGAAAATGGTATGCAAAAATGCATTAAATAAAAATCTCCAAAAAATTAAAAATGTTTTGTATTTTTGAATTTTTTGTTGCCTGTTTCTAAAAAATCAGATTGTCATGGCACCATAAACCATTTTCATTTTTTTTGCTTTTGTTTGCAGATAAATATTTATTTTAGGACACATGTTTGAGGAAGATTCAAGAAACTGATGCAAATCCTTACATCTAGGCCTATTTCTTTCAGAAGTTGAGACGAGGACTTTTTAGCCTCTGTTCACTCAGTCATCTTGCATGGCAGTGAGACATGGGCCGCAAACACTTTTGATTTGCAAAATAGAAGAAAGAATCCTTTAGTCATCCTCTTTCAGAAGCTTCGTATTCGTAGAATTTTCGATGCCATATGAACTGGGCATCTTAGATGGCTCAATAACATGTAAAGATATTTCAGGCAAAAAGGTGCATGGAAGATCAAAGAAACCTATATATATATATATATATATATATATATATATATATATACACACACACACACAACTCAATGTCTGTATGTTCTCTATTGACAAAAAGAGAAGAGAATGTACATCAAATTGGAAAGTCTATTCTCATGTAAAGTTTACCAAGAAAGACAATGGAAATGTTCCTGAATCTCTGCATGCACCCCTAAGAGAGCTATGAGGACATAACTCCCCTAAAAATTCAAATATATCATGTTTTTATGAAAATTTAAATCATATTTAGAGAATTCTCTGGAGAAAGCAATAGAAGTGATCCCAAATTCCTATGTTATCCTCTGTGTGCCAAACATATATGAGCCTCCTCCTCCTCTACATGATCCATGTGGTCAGAACCCACTTAAAACTTCAAATACATCCAATTTTAATGAAAATTAAGCCATATGTATGAAATACTAATTCAGAGGGGTTCCAACATGTCAGCTTCTTGCGACTATATTAAGGAGGAGGAGGAGGAGGAGAACGGTAAAAACAAGAAAAGTAATATGTTGTTATATGAGCATAGTAAAAAAGTAAAATAATAGTGATCCTCATTCAATCCTGAGCAATGTTGGGGTCTTCTTGCTAGTATATATATATATAGATATATAGATAGATAGATAAACTACAACACACAAAAAAATATTTTTTTTTTTTGTTACACAGGCATCACCACATTATCAAGGCCAAGAGGCCACTCAAGGATAAGGGTTAAAGAGTGTACAGTAGAAATTGGACAATATAGTAATCATTAGTAATGAAAATTCAGTAAATTTGATAACTTATATGGAACGGCTCATCAAGAACTTATTTACGTTAGACTTGAACACAACCATATTGTAGTCAGCCGGAAAGCAGGAAAACAGAAGACAATTCCACAGGCGTGCAGTTCTAAGAAAGAAGCTCTGTTCATGGAATCTAAATTTAGGTTTATGCACAGATAGAGTGGGGGTAATTATTGATAGTGTTTTCAGCTAGACGAGTGTTTCTTGTGAAAGTTTGGCGAGGGGGGACCATAGACTGAAGCTCAGTTGAACACTTTCCATGAAAATAACGATACATCATAGACAAACTCGCAACATCTCTTCTGTGAGATAGAGGTTGCAGGACATCTCCTATGAGGCTACGAAGTCTATTTTGAACTCTATCAAGGCATATATATAAATGGAATCAATTTCAACAAGCTCTTTCACCTACAGACGCAACTCAAGACATACACACACATGCAAACAACAAGACACCTTTTGCTTTTTTTCAACTTTGACTGCGATCACAAAAAGGAATAAATGCAATCATTAGTTTTAAAAAAGAGGGGAAGAAAAGCTTGCATAGCACACACAACTTATGTTAAGCAAAACATGTCACACAAAACATTAAAACCGTCTTTTGCATGGCTAAAAATAGATGGGAAGAAATTTCAAATCAATAATAACTATTTTGATAATCAAAAATAGCAGATAAACCCATGTAATTATACATATATACATGTGAGATTATATATATATATATATATATATATATATATATTAATTGGAAAAAAATTGTCTAGGATTCTCCATACATTAAAAATTTTTCACATCTGTATTATGTACATACTGGTGTCAGCTGATAGAACAGAATTGTATTCCAAAACTCACGTACATCGATCAAATACTTTTATTTTTGAGTAAGAAAATCAAATTTCATGAGTAAGTGGGGAGGGACTGTCTGTATTGCCATCTTGAAGGGAGATAATTCGACAATAATTCAAACTTGTAAATTAGCCTTGTAATGCCTATGATATCCCATTAATTGCATTAATTGCTTAAAATTGTTTTAAAATGATTTTTTTTTATATAAAAACAAAACAACTTGATCAATTTACATTAGTTTTGGGATTCATTCCGTCACAGATACATTGAAAGATTTTTGTGTATTTTTGTTTTTTAGCATAGGAGAAATTCTGGACAACCATCAGCAAAACTAGTGAGAAAAGGGAAACCCTATTTGGTGTCATACCTTTTCAAAATATTCTGAAGCTTCTTTTGAGCTTTTCATATTTAGTAAAGGCCGTTGGAAGATGATGAAGATAGAAACAGCCACATAAACAAGCATCATACAAGAACCGCCAATCACTTTGTCCCAGATTCTGAAAATATTAAAAAGAGAAAAAACGTTTTGAAATTTTTCAGATAAGGGTTGATAATTTGGATCATTTGGACTATGTTCTCATCTTGGATGTTATTTTCACGTTTTGGCTGATCTAATTGGCTGTTGGTTTAAAAGTTTCATCCTTGTTTTATTAAAGAGTTTTTTCTTTGTATTTTTAATGGTTAAAGACCGATTTTTTAAAAACCTTACCATAACATTTACCTTGTAATTAAAAAAAAAAAAAAAGTTGCCTCAGCTTCTTTTCTAAATGTTTTCATCTAATGAAAATATTGTTGGTTCGTTGGTTTTCTCTCAATAGTCGCGTAAAGACTACATTTTGTTTTATTAATGTTATAAACTTTGTTACATTAAAAAAAAAAAAATTGTCGCAGCTTTCTTTTTTTAAGTTTTGATTTAATAAAAAATATCGCGGCGTCAAGCGTCCTAAATTTTGAAAAACATGAACGAATCTCTTAATAAAAGAGAGTTGCCTCCCTCTGCACAGTGAACGATTTTAAAATGTGCCGATATAATTCTATATTTTAAAATGTGCCGATATAATTCTATATAACAAACAAGTAACTTATCAAGGCTCTAAAATTTGTTTCTGTAAATTATCCAACTTACAGAAACAAATTTTAGAGCCTTGATAAGTTACTTCTGCAAACTTTTACAAGTTTAACAACATTTTTAAAAAACGATTTTGTTCACTACAAACAAGGCATATTGCAAGGAAGGAAATTTCAAAGAGAAGCAATCTGAGGAAAGAAACTATTAGAGTAGAATGTCTTCCAATATTTAGGGACCTTTATAGTGGACAGTGTGATTTTTTTTTTTTTTTTTTGCATAGTGGTGGTTTGTGGCAACATGATAGGGACAGGAACTTGGCAAATACTGCTGGACCTATTAGGTTAAAAACTTTTTTGTATCTTATCAAAGAGAGAGGCTAGTGGTTAGTGCCCGAGTAGCAGTGTCAGATATCGCCATTAAAAATGAGTGATAAAAATTTGAATAATTAGACTCACTATCTTTCGAAGCTTATAACTACTTGAAAAATGTAATTTAAACCCTAATTTTTTTCAATAAAAGGAGCAAAGACCAAATTTTAAAATAATAAAAAGGTTTAATAGAAAAATATGCAATATTTTTTTTTTCTTAATCGGTTTTCTTTAAAAAAATTTCAAGAAATTCAACAAATTTTAACTTACTCCACAAAAAAAATATATATAAATTCCAAAAAATCAGTTACCTATAAAAATACTAATCAATGAGTACTTCCATTCTTCATTTATAAGAATTTGTCCATATTTATATTTTATATTCCATGCAATTTTTAAATAAAAGAATTTTTTAAGCAACCATCCAAAAAGACTGCGATTTTAAAATCTAATAACAGGTGTTCACAGAACGGAGTTTCCTCCCTTCCTTCCAGTTGACAAATACGGAGGCTGAAAAGCATCATAATTAATTATTTCAAAAACATAAAAACAACACATCAGACCAAATATATTTCCCGGTAGTAACTATATAAAGAAACAAACATTTGAAGTGCTTATATGTGTCTTATCTCCCCTTTGAATTTCTGACATGTGCTTACTGTCAACAATCAAATTAGTTAATTATAGATCACCGTATTTGAAAAATGATCACATTTCACTCATCAAAGTTTACTTTAAAAAAAATTTTAAAAATCTTGCAACAAATTTTCCATTTTTTTTATTCTCTTAAAGAATTACATGAGTTTTTGATTTAAACTATTTATTTCTTCTTTATGCAATGAATTTTTTTTTTTTTCAAAACTCTAAAAAAAACATTGAATGAAATAGAAAAACTTAATGTAAGTATCCAATTTTTACAAGACAATATTTTCAAAATGTGAGGTTTCACTTGAAAAAAAAAACAAAAAAAAAAAATCAACATGTTTTTTGAAAAAAGGTTTTAAACTTTTGACTTTACAGGTAAATTTGCACAAAACTATTCTTTTGTTTTTGTTTTAAATTAGATTATTTTATTTATTGACCTTTTATCTTCAATTTGTGATATATTAACATTAGGTGAGAAAATTATTTTCTTTTTAATGGACATTTCAAGATGGGAGGGGGGGGGGGTGAATTTAAAAACAAACGTTTGTCTAGAATATTATATTCAGTTTATTGGAAAGAGCATAAAATTTCACATTAAACCTGAAAATATCTTAAAAATTGAACCAATAGAAAAATTTTGATAGATTTTTAAATTGAAAAAATTGAAAAAGATTTAACTTGTAAAATTCAATTCATTTCATTACGTAAAAAAAAAAAAAAAAAAAAAAAAAAAAAAAAAAAAAAATCGCTGCATGAGCGTGCGCATGCACTTTCTTTGTAAACACTTTTTTTTTTTAAATAAAAAATAATATTTTTATTATTTTTTCAAAAACTTTAAGTTAATCTTGAAAGTATATTCCATCAAAAAATTAAACAATCCACTTTAAAAAAAGAAATTACGAGTTTTGTATATTTTATTTGCAGTTTTGTGTTAAGGGTGTCAAAAGTTCCCCAAAAATTCTGACACACCTAGTACACTAGTCCATATATAACAATACATGTACAGGTGAATGGTGATTTTATAGAGATACGCTACTAGCAAGTGTGAAAAAGGTTTTCTAGTTCATTAGAAGGAATCTAAGGCATCATATTTGGTTTAACATATACTTTACATGTGTTAGACCACTTCAAGAAATTGACTCCCAAAGTAACTTATCTCTGCTAGGTTTTTATTTATCCCTCTTAAGCCCATTCTCATCACTTCACATATTTTGCTTGGTTTTCCTTGAAGTTCCTATTTACAATGCCTCCCCACAGGACAGAGTTAGACACCAGGGTAGTTTTTTAACGTGGAGAAAAGGAACAAAAATAAAAATTGTCTCGGTCGTGAAGGATTTCTCCTCCACTGACAGAGAACAAGAAATTGAAGTGGAGCATCTGAAGAACAGATACTATACTGTGATCTTGTCCCGAAGGCCAAGGTTGCTCAACATGCAAACATTTGTATTTAAAGGGAAGTAACTCTAATAGTTTAAGAGTTACGGCCCATACAATCAATTTCCGCAGGCAAATTTTAATGGACGCATGTCGCACATTTCATCAATTAATGTATTAAGTAAATTCTTCTTTCTGTTGAAAACATTAATAAATATTATTGTTAATCTATACCTAAGATTTTTCATGCAAATTTATTTTCATATATTCGTCCAATGTTGCATGACAGCACTTCAATAATTGATATGGTCACATTAATCCAAAAACTCTCATCCATTCTTTCAATGTTATTCTACCATTGAAATCTTCCTACATCTTCATATGTTGTTTGGTAGAGAAAGCCTAGGTGTGTCAGAAATTTCGTAAAAAATATTGAATAATTCCACCCCGTCTTTCTAAGCTTATAACTCCTCGAGAAATGTAATTCAAGCCCTAATTTTTTTTTTTCAATTAAAGGAGCAATGACCAAGGTTTCATTAAAAAAACAAAAAAACAAAACAACAAACGCGTTTTTTTTTTAAAAAAGGTTTTAAACTTCGGACTTTACAGGTACATTTCTAAAAAACACTACTTTTTTTTGTTTTAAATTTGAATATATTATTTATTGACTTTTTCTCTTCAATTTGCGGTATATAACACTTTTGTGAGTAAATTAATTATTTACTTTTTAATAGACATTTCAAAATCGGAGGCGTGAATTACTCGACCCCCTGTCTTTCCAAGCTTATAACTACTCGAAAAATGTAATTCAAGCCCTAATTTTTTTTTTTCAATTAAAGGAGCAAGTACCAAGGTTTCATTAAAAAAAAAAAACAAAAGAAAAAACAAAAGAAAAAACAAACAACGTGGTTTAAAAAAAAAAAAAAAGGTTTTAAACTTCGGACTTTACAGGTAAATTTCTAAAAAACACTACTTTTTTTTGTTTTAAATTTGAATATATTATTTATTGATCTTTTATCTTCAATTTGTGATATATAAAACTTTGTTGAGTAAATTAATTATTTACTTTTTAATAGACACTTGAAAATGGGGAGGGGCATGAATTAAAAAAAAAACGTTTGTGTAAAATATTATATTCGGTTTATTGGAAAGAGCATAAAATTTCACATTGACTCTGAAAATATCATAAAAATAGAATCAATAGAAAAATTTTGATAGATTTTTAAAGTTTAAAAATTGAAAAATATTGAGTTCGTAAAATTCATTACTGTTTTTTAAAAAATATAAAAAATATTTCTATTACTTTTAAAACAACTTTAATAGTTTATTTTGGAAGTATAATCCATAAAGAAAATAAACAACCCAATTTTAAAAGAGAAATTACGAGTTTTTTATATTTTATTCGCAGTTTTGTGTTAGGGGTGTCAAAAATTCCTACAAAAATTCTGATACACCTAGAGAAAGCCTACCTTTGCTAACTGATTAATTTTTTTTTTTCATTTTAATTTTCTGATCAAGATGGGTATGGGACATCCTACCAGATGCTCTATCCCCAGCTTGAACAAACATTCACCCGCGATCTGATATTCCAACCGAGAGATCTTTTTAGGATTCTAATTGTTCCTTTAAGTGCAATTGTTTGAATCTCTCTTGCACTTAGTTTACCGGGTATATTTGCCAGGTAGTTCTTAAAATCCTTTTTCATGAGTCCAGTTCCTTCTATAATAATTGGAAGGATAGAGACCTTCTTAAGATTCCAATTTTTTTTATGTCATACATAAAACCTTGGTACTTCATTATCTTTTCCCTCTAAACTCTGTTTAACCCAGCATCATTAAGGAAACTAACTTCTACTAAGGTTGCTTCTTTCTCCTTCTTGTCCCATATCACCAGTTTTTATAGCCCCGTTTTCTAGTTCTTTCTGAAATATGTTCTCAGGACTTGCTATTTAACTTTTTACAGATTGTCAAGTGGAAATATTTACACACTCCATTGTGTCGGGTCATATATTAGCCATCCCCTAGCAGAACCTTACAGCTAGACATCAGGTGGCTCACACTCTCTACTTCTGTGTGGCAGAACCTGTACTTGTCATTGCTAAGACCACTTATCTTTCTAAAAGCATTGATTATCAATGCTTGATCTTGGGCAGCCATTATAATCCTATCCTGATCATAGTGAAGTGATTCTCTTTTTATCCAATCTATAGAGCCTTCTTTTATATAGTCCAGGGTAAATTTATCCAGAAAATACTTGGCATGCTATTGGATGGCCCATTCTTCCAGTTTTTTGTAATGGAAGTTCTTGGTAAATTTTTGATGACGCTTTTGGATTAATTCCATAGCAGACTTGTTTTCTGATTCTGTCTCATTTGTAAGACAGTCTTGTTTGGTCAATTTTGTGATGGAGGTTATTCTGTTAGCTCTTGTTTTGTTATGTTGGTGCACCATTTTGGAGTTTTGATTCTGGGAGCTCATCAGATATTGCCTAGTACCTAAAACAGTGGCACAATCCTGATGATCAACCTCCTCAGGCACAATCCTGATGATCAACCTCCTCTTCCTCTAGGCAGACACTGGTTTTTGTGTGTTATTCTATACAGTGTCAACATTTCTCGCATATTAATGCCAAGTCTGCTTATGTCCTTTTGAGTTGACCCATGATTGCTTACAAGAATGTAATGTGAAATTCAACTGAAATAATGTAAAAGAAAAAAAAAATTACCTTTCAAAAGAAGAAACGGGTAAAACTCCAGCAAAACATGATTGGAACCATTCTGTGAGTGGAATGGCTGACAAAATACTTTGCTGTTGCAAATGTTCACACAATTTCACATCTTCTTTCTTCAAATAGTCAACAACTTTTTCCGGCTGAAATATAGATAAATAGATATAAAGAAATGATTATCTGAATTTAGAATCTGAGAATGACAAAGGGTAATAAATATATAAGTGACTATCTGTGTGAAGAACAGTCTCTCCTAAACTCCTGTCAGTTGAAACTTGATATATAGGGGAATTGGATCTTGAAACTTGATATATAGGGGATTTGGATCTGTGGAGCAAATTCAATTTGGTCTTTAGCCGGTAAAAATAGCTGCTAAGAGGTCAATTTGAAAAAATGGGAACTTGGCAGACATAAGTAAACTGTAACTGTAAAATTTTGTGAAAGAAAATCTTTCTAAAATGATCTCTATGAAGAGAAGATAAATTAAGCCTGCATAACACTTACCAATAAAAGCAGCTGGTCTGAGTATTTCTGAATATAACGATGAAACTGAGATGTGACCCAGAATTGGTCCACTGGATCATCAGTCAAACTTATCACAGCAGATGACATGGCACAAAATGTTCGATTCTGCAATGGAATCATCTAGAATAAAAAAAAAAAACATCAAAATTAACAATCATGTCTTCAAATATGGTCGTGACACCAAAATTAACTATCATGTTTGGAAATATGGTTGTGACATCAAATTTAACAATCACATTTTTAAATATGGTCGTGACATCAAAATTAACAATCACGTTTTGAAATATGGCCGTGGCATCAAAATTAACAATTACGTTTTGAAATATGGTCGTGGCATCAAAATTAACAATCATGTCTTCAAATATGGTTGTGACACCAAAATTAACGATCATGTCTTAAAATATGGTCATGACACCAAAATTAACAATCATGTCTTGAAATATGGTCAAAAGACCAATTAATAATCATATCTTGAAATATGGTCGTGACATCAAAATTAACAATCATGTCTTGAAATATGGGCGTGACACCAAAATTAACAATCATGTCTTGAAATATAGTATTAATATTTAAAAATTATTAATATTTGTTTATTCCAAGATTTGAAATAGCATAAATGATGAAATTATGGAATACAATTCCATATGAATCGATACGAGCTATATAAAATAACTGCTTTGTTATATTATCACACACATTCAGTAATTATAGAAGTAATCGGACTCACAAAAAAGAATTTCAAAATCTACCTGGTAAATATACCCGGTGAACAAAGTGCAAGAGAGATACAAACAATTGCACTTAAAGTAATTTTTAGAATCTTACAAAGATCTCTCGGTTGAAATGTTTGAGATAGCAGGTGAATGTCTGGCATCCGGTAAGATGTCCCATCCATCCCCAGAATAATAATAGAATAAGAAAACTAAAAAAAAAAAAAAAAAAAAAAAAAAAAGATTCTATCTTACCAAATGCTTGTCTTCGAGTGGCAACAGATTTTCATTAATCAAATGCATTTTGAGATGAACTTCAGGCAAAGGCGTCGAATCATCGACTCTCTGCATCACCTTCAGGGCATCATACAAGTTGGTGTAAGTCTGCTTCCGGGCATCCTGTGCAAATTCATGGAGTGATCTTTCGGCAGGCCAAACACCTGCAATGATTAACAAAGAAAAGAAATAGACATGAAACTGCAGGTAAAAATAAAGCAGTAATCGCTGGAGAATGAAACATGATCATACTTCCCTTTCAAACTGTGACTTTCCATTTTATTCAGTGATTTTACGAGATACATCATAACTATTTCAACATAATAATTCAGTATCCTCATGTGTATTACTTGTCATATTCCAAGAAGTGTTCAATTTACTTTTGCCAATCCTGTAACTCTTTCTTCCTTTATTTTGTTTTTTACATTCCATGAACAATATTTCTATGTTAGAATCTATCCATCTAGCGCTTATCTAATTCTTTACCTTGAAATAGTTTTTAAACTTCTTACATCAAGTGGTTTCATCCTTTGTCTGGAGCAATTTCCCTATAAAAAAATCTTTAAACCAAATCTGGTGTCATTCTACGTTATAATTTGGAGGTCTACAAGTATTTATAATCTCATCATCATCAGATTTGATATGTAAACTTTTATTTAAATCCATTAAAAATTTGAAATAATTTTCAAAAGTTAAAAGGATATTAGTATTCTTTGACGCAGGTCTGGTAAGAAAATAATTTTAGTAGCGAGTTATATATATATATATATATATATATATATATATTAGTCCTAGCGCAAAAGAGCAGGACACAAAATGTTTTAAATAATAATATAATAGAATAACAATAACAAAGACTTTCGTTGGCGAGGACTACTATTGACCGTAACCAGTTATACAGTCCTTTTGAAATTTTCATCTCTATTTTTCTCGTTATGTACTGACTATTTGTTAATGAAACCTATATGAACTATGTTCCTTATTAAATTTTAAAGATTTTCTATTCTGAAAGAAGTTTAAAAAAATTTAATTTAAAAAAGTTATTTTAAAGTTTTTGTTAAAAAAAAAATTCAGATTTTCTCATTATTCAGACCTGTATTACAAAGAGGGGGTTGCAAAAAATGAGTTGTGGTGTGAGGAGAAATACAAACTAAAATAGAGAGAAGGAGAGTTTTAAAATATAATCTTAAAAAGATAACATACAAGTTAGAAAACGATTTCATCCAAGGCATGAAAATTGTTAAACAAAATGTTTTTATTACAGGCTTTAAAAATAAATGTACAAGATTCAATTTGAAATTTATTTATCTTCAAGGTGCACTTTTTATAAATTTTACAAAGTAAGGTATAAAAATTTAATTTAAATTGATTAAAAAATTACCTTGGATTTATTTTATGTAATGTACATTTTGTTGCAATTTAAAAACATTATCTTTCATCTAGCAATTAATGATATAGATATAAAATTTTCAATGATTTTTTTAAAAAGTGAAGCAGAATATACATTACATAAAATAAATCCAAGGTAATTTTTTGATTCAATTTAAATTAAATTTTTATACCTTACTTTGTAAAATTTATAAAAAGTGCACTTATAAGATAAATAAATTTCAAATTGAATCTTGTACCTTTATTTTTAAAGTCTATAGTAAAAACATTTTGTTTAACAATTTTCATGCCTTGGATGAAATGCTTTCCTAACTTGTGTGTGTATATATATATATACTAGCAATCGGTGCCCGGCGTTGCCCAGGTGTTTTGAGGTTAATGCTGAGAAAAAAAAAAAACGGTCAATTTTTTAAAACTTTGACCCCTATTATGACCTCTTAACATTTATTGTTTAGGGATCAAGTAAAGTTAATAAGTTAGATCCATGTCCAAGGAATCTATATCTAAAATATCAAGTGTTTACTGTTTAGACCCAGAATTGTAGGAGGAGTTTGGTAGAGTTCTCAAAGGTCAAATCGTTGAATATTGACCACTTAATCGCCAAATTTCTGTCGAAAACCTATCACATCGATTTTACCAAATCGCGAATTTGGCCCTTTTTTAAAGCAGTTTGGCCTTCAAAATTTCTGTTTGGCCTTTTTCTTCACCGATGAAATCTGGAGACGCAACGGGAATTTTCGGCAAAAAAATGTTGTTACTATGCACATCTATGTAATGAAATACAATTTGTGGCAAAATTTCAGGAAAAACTAATGGATGGTTATCTCGCAATAGTCCGGACAATTCGCTAAATTATCTCGTCAAAACCATAAATCTCGAATTTTTGTGCATTTTTGGGGGGGGGGGGCTAATTTGGCATAATAGTGTCCATTTAATAGTATTTTCTTGTAAAAATAAAAAAATAAGGAAAATTACCAAAAAAAACAAACAAGAACAACAAAAGTGTGCCGTATTTTTAAAAGTTTTATTGCGTTGTTTTTATTTGCTTTTTTTATTTCATCGGTGAAGAAAATGGCCAAACAGAAATTTTGAAGGCCAAACTGCTTAAAAAAAAAAGGCCAAATTCGCGAAATTTGGCCTTCAAAATTTCTGTTTGGCCATTTTCTTCACCGATGAAATAAAAAAAGCAAATAAAAATAACGCATTAAAACTTTTAAAAATACGGCACACTTTTGTTGTTCTTGTTTGTTTTTTTGGTAATTTTCCTTATTTTTTTATTTTTTCAAGATAATACTATTAAATGGACACTATTATGCTAAATTAGCCCCCCCCCCAAAAAAAAAAAATGCACAAAAAAACGAGTGAACGCGCGTATTTTTTTTTTTTAGTTTAGTTTCATAATGGCGGCCGTGGTGTCGGAGGTTCGATTGTTAGATTTTAAGTTAGTTTCGTATTTTTTTAAGTTGTAAATCGCAAGTTAGAAAAAAATTAAACCCTTCCAAGATGGACAATAAATAAGACCAAAATATTTTATGGTAAAGTTAAGAGCGTAAGAACTATACTTTTTTAGGAGATGTGATTATTGGATTAACCAATCAGAAATCGTCTGTGGCACACACATCTCTGTTTTTATAGATATATAGATATAGATATATATATATATATATATATATATATATATATATATATATATATATAAAGGTTTTTATGGGTACAAAATTTTATGAAGGATTTTAATAGCACCGGGAGAAATGCCATTATTGAAATTGAGGACTTTTTTTTTTTTTTTTTTGACGTTTAATCGATAAGAAATACTACAAAGTCTGAAAATCTAATCTCCAAAACCAGTATGTAGTTCAAATTATTTGAACTGAATGAAGGGGGTCAAATGTATGAAAAGGGGGGATAAAAAGAATTAAATTAACGAAGATATCTTTCGACCGATTCTTTTCAACTGTAACATCGGCGGATTTAAGAGATAAAAAAAAATAAATAAATAATATCGAGGTCTAAAGACCAAAATTAACGAATGAGGGGGTGAAATTAATAAATGAAGTTTGGAGAGACGGGGAAGCATTCTCAAACTACACCCATAAGTTCTAGATTATGGGTGTGTTCTTTTTGCTTACACAGAGTTGGTTTTCTTAAAATAATCGTGACCGCTTATATATATATATATATATATATATATATATATATATATATATATATATATATGTATATATATATTGATGTGTATAAGCATTGTTGAATAAATAGCAAGTAAGCAGTTTCAGATGGTTGTCATTAACTGGTTTTGTATAAACTCTTATTGTCTTGCTTTGCTGAGAAACATAAACAAAAAATTTAAAGAAATAAATGAAAATGACAATTTTCCAGAACTAGATTACATTTTTTTTTTTATCCCTCAGGTTAATTTTTATCACTTCCTCATGTTTCTTTTGCCATTCACTTATGAACTTAACCTGCTACTTCAACTGTTCTACATCTACTAACCAAACAACTCGAATCCATTTTTTCCAACGTGGCCATACCATTGCGGTTGTTGATACCCTCATCTCGAACGGGTCAAGGAGAGAATATTAACAATTGCATCAGCAATGCTCATTTTGCTTTTTTCCCATATTTGATCGCGAAATCAAACATACTGAAATCTGCATCTAGCAAGCTCTCATATGCATCTGAAACCTGGCCAATTAGAGCAAACGACATGCAAAAAATTGAGGTGTTCGATCACTACTGCTTACGCTGCATCCTTTATGTTCGTTGGCAACAATTCATCTCAAATGCTGCGGTTCATTCTTGCTGCAACATATCCTCAATACAGCAAGTTATCCTTATGAGACGTCTTTATTATTTCGGTTACACTCTTCGTCGTCATCCAGATGATTTCATCTAAAAAGCCATTGGGAAGCAGAAATTTCTCTGGAAGTTAGCCTGACTACTCCAGGGTGAATGTCGAAACGAGTACAAGTACATACTATTGAAGTCTTCAGTCTTGCGCACATCTCTCTATACCGTTCAGATTTTATCCTCCTGTGATGTCATCAAAACTAAACCCGTCTTTAGACTCGCATTACATATCAATCTTATTATTCTTGTATCATTTCTCTCCATGCAACGCATGTCCTCAATCCTCACTAGCCTAGTTTCACTTCCACACATCATCACACTGCATACACCCGTTTTATCTTCTGATACCATTAGCACTGTACCTTTCCTGCATATTATCAGGGACCCAAACCTTGATGTAACTCCCAAGGCAGCTGACCTATCAGCAGTTGCATTGCGATTTGATGAATGGGGTCTGAACCATGCAGTAGCTTCTGGCAGGGCCTCTCAATACCATATTAATGGGAACTTTTCCTGTTTAATGGTCGACAAAAGCCTTTATTTATTCTTTCATCCTTATTCTCTCTCTCTTTTTCACTTCCCCTCTGCCCTGCTTTTAATAACTCTGCTAACCTCTTCCACAAAATCGCAAACTTAATTATGAAAAATTCAAACAAACAAATCAAGCAGAAGCCCAACTTCCAACGTTAACCTCCACTACAAAGTCTCCTTCTTTAACATCAGGGATTTATGTTCAAACCTTCTAGAGATTGAAATACAATTATGGGAGACTAAACTTGATCTGTTGTTTTTGTGTGAAACTGACCATTAACTCAACTGCTTCCTTAGTTGATTTCTCCATCAAAGGCTATTCTAACTCCATACCCAAACCCAACCATCAAGATCGCCATGGACATTGAATATGTGACTATATTAAAAATACCTTCCTCTCTCGCAGAGACATAAACCCAAAACATCCCTACATGTTCTTTAGACTAGCGCTTATTCATAACACAGCATTTATATTTGCCTTCTACCATCTCCACTATGATGGAGTAGCTATCTTTGAGAGTACCGCTAAGAAAGTTGATCATACCCTGTCAACTCATCCCTCAGCCAAGATTCATATCTGTGGAGATTTCAATGTTCACAATGTTGATTGGCTAGTCTATTCAAATAAAACAGATGAAGAAAGATTTTGTCATGATTTTGTCTTATGCCTAGGGCTAGGACAACAGCATATTCTTTTCATTGTTTTGACTCTCGAGTGTGTATCCGTTAATATCTTATATGCATTTATAAAGAGTGATATGATTCTCGGTTGATTAACTGCGTCTAACCGTGTCAGATATATACTCGAGAGTCAAAACAATAAAAAGAATATGCTGTTGTCACAGCCCTACTTATGACCTAACCTGATGCTGACAGACAATTTGCAAGTCTTCTAACAATATGCTCTGAAGAATCTTCTGATCGCCAAATTGTCTCAATAAAGATAAGAACAAAGTATAAGAAAACTTCAAACATCGAACAACGTATCAATACTCAATGAGCGTTTATATCAGAATTATCCTTATGCTCTATGGTTAAAAAGAATGTGTCAAATATAGCAGCTGACTTAACTGATTAGTTAACCATCAGCATAAACAGTTACATATCCTCCAAGAAATTTCAACAGAAACCGAACAGCTAACCTTGGTACATTTCTGAGTGTGCTGCTGCCGGTACATACGGAAATCACTACTTCAATTGCTTTAATGTATTTATTTGCTTCCCCACCAAAGCAAATTAGGCACAAGTCCGTTTTTAATGTGGGCTAAAAAACCAGCTCCCCTAAAAGTAGGCAAAAAGGGGGCATTCTGGTTACCAAAAATAATAATTGTCCCAGTATAGAGGGTTTCCCCTTCATTGACTGGGACAAATTACCTTAAGTGCAGCATCTGCAGAACAGATACTACACTTTGATCTCAGCCCGGAAGTTTTAAAACTAAGATTACTTTTAGAACTGCTAGCAATCACTGCAAAAGGATTATAAAAAACGTGAGAGAGTCATATGTTCAGTTTATCAAGTCTAAAGCAGATGAACAGAGGCTTGGTTACCATGAGTTTTGGTAAATAACAAACAAGATGCATGTCTTTTATCCTGACTATCATCAACATCATCTCATAAAGCCAAACTATTTGCCAAGAACTTTGCAGCAAACTCAACCCTATGCGATCAGAGTCACCTACCTTCCAAATTTACTCCCAAGATCAAAAATAATCTGAGCAACATATATGTGTTTACGATGTTGCCATATTCATCCAGAACCTTGTCCTGACAATATTCCAGTTATAGTACTCAAAAATAAACTACAACCAGAATTAGCACCCATTCTTGCAACTGTTCAATCTATACCTAAAGGAAAAATATTTCCCAGCACCTTGAAAAACCTGATTAGTTTGCCCAGTATTTAATACAATATGGTTTCTGTCCTGTGAGATCTACTGCTGATATATTGACTGTAATTTTCATAGGATCAGTGAATATATCAACAGGGATTTCTTCTCAAGAGCAATAGCTCTTGACATATCAAAGGCATTTGATAGGGTTTGGCATAAAAATCTATTCCACAAGAATTCCAGCTATGGAATATCTAGAAACATCTTCTCAGCCATAAAATTTTTTCTCTTCAATTACAAGTAGTTGTTATGAATCAGCTGTCCCAAACTCAAAGCATCAACACTGGCATACCTAAAGCATTTAGCCTAGATTCAACTCTTTTCCTTATCTTCATCAATGATCTCTCAAATCATATTCCAAGTTTATTCGATATAAATGCAGACAACACTACTATTTATGACACCACTTCAAAGGCCAACAGCAACCAAGATCTCTCTTTCCTCCAACGTTGAGTAAGTGGTGCAATCGGGCAAAAGGCAGATGGTTCATTTTAATGCATCAAAAACAAGCTTCTATCTTTTCACCATGAATACTCTGATTCCCGCTTGGCCCCAATTGATATGAAAAGCTCTTGTCTCAAAGAATCTCCCTGCTTTGATAAGCTTCTGAGTCTGACCTTCTTTCCTGACTTAAAATCAAATCTGTTGCCAAAGTCACCAGAAAAAATGTTTACATCATTCCACTGCTCCAGAAGGTACCTCACTCCTGATGCAATCCTCTACTTGTATAAGAATTAGGAATGTCCTAAAATAGAGCACTGATCTCACATATGGGCAGGAGCTGCTTGGAGCACCTTATCCCGTCTTGACAAAGCTCAAGACCAGCTTCAAAACCTAGTAGGTGATGCCAAACCTGTTTCTGCTCTATCATTATTTTCATGGTAAATGCTTGCTCCCCTCCTGCCCAGCCAACCATTCACAAAAAATACTTGAATAGCTTCAACCACTATCATCAATTCCCCTCATAGTAGGTATTTCACTGCCGATGCAATTCTCTAAGAGCCAAATATGTCCTGAAATGGAATACTGTTGCCACATTTGGCCAGGAGCTGCTTGGGCTGTCCTATCTTGCTTTGATAGAGTTTTAAACCGGCTTTGAAAGTTGGTAGGTGAAGTCCTTTTCTCTTCCCTGCAACCTTTTTCCCCACAGAAGAGATGTTGCAAGCCTGTCTTTGTGCTATTATTATTTTCATGACAAGTGCTCGTCTGAGCTCCAATTTATGGGGCACCTTTGCCAAACTTTCACAAAAAACACTCAACTAGCTACAACCACTATTAACAATTTTCCCCATTCTACATCTATGCCTAAATCTAAATGCAGATTCATGAACTAAGCTTCTTTCCTAATACTGCCCGCATGTGGAACATTGTTCCACTGGCCTGCTTCCCGGCTGACTACAATATGGTAGCCTTCAAGTACAATGTAAACAAGTTCTTGTTGAGCCTTCCCCATAATCAAAATAATCAAATTCTACTCAATTTACATGATTAACGATTACTAAACTACCACCTTATATTTATTAACTCTTATCCTTGAGTGACCTTCGGGCCTATATAAGCTGTGATGAGGTTTTCTAAGGAGCGTGGGAAGCATTCTCTTGGATTTTGATTTTATGTACCAAAAAGATTTACCATGAACAAAATGCCACTCTTTTATTCAATGTATTTTTACAGTTTGGACACAAGAATCCAAACATTTTTATTCAAAAGACGACAGGATTCCATTTTCGTTTGATGAAAGTCAGTTTTCTTTTTTTTTTTTGTTGCAGACCATCTACTAGTTGGTCAGTTGTGTCCAAATCCCAAGAGCAATAGGAGCCTTCTATCATGTCTTATGGAAAAGGTATGCTCCCAGTTTCGGACTCATATCGAGGCAGTGATTGAAGCTAAAGGTGGTTACATTGAATAGTTGTCATCTCTACTATATCATCAAATTACCTGAATTTATTTTTTTCAATAAAAGTTTAAAAATAAAGCTGTACTGTTGTTTTCTTTCGGGCGACATGTTTATCGTTCCACCTTGTATATGTAGCTTTACAAAAAGTAAACTAAAACAATGTTAAAAGAGAGGGAGGAGTTTACTATCGATTTTAGGACATTTGGTTGTAAAACAATTTGGATTACTGCTGATAAATAAAAAAAATTACTCATTTTTGTTGTTTATTCTGTCTTTTGTCAAATATAGACAGAATTTGCATAGAAAACAATTATTTTTCTTGTCTAATACCAAAAGAGAAGAGGGATAAAAAGAAATAACAAACAAAAACATGGGAAAATAATTTTTCTTTTTCTTTTTGTAATATTTCAAAAATGGTATGAAAAACAAATAAAAGACAAAAAGAAAATAACTTAAAGAAAACACATCAATTAAAAAAATATTTGTGTCAGGAGGAATAAAGTTAAAAACAAACATTCAAGAGATTGCATACAACAGATTGAACACTAAATAAGGATGAACAGTGCTTGTGCATAAAAAAGCACTTATGAGAGTTAAAAATAAAATGACAGCAAAACTTTATGAAGTACTTGCTTGGTATTGAAAAATATTACTGTACACCAAAAATTTGAAAAAAACAAAATATCTATCTATCTAGGAAAGTCTGCTATTATCAGATTTTTGGGTGCTTCTACCTTATTAGAACAAAATCTTTTAGTCGATAAATGGAGTTTCCAGATAAAAACATTGGTTTCTGATTTTTTTTGTCAATTCCAGTAAATTATAATGTTAGCTTCCAAATTATGCAATCGAAATATTATCTGAATATTACTGAATTATTAAAAAAAAAAAAAAACTTTAATCATGTTAGCAGGTGAAAAATTGCCGCCATCTTGTTTTTATAAGTCGAAATGGAAAATTACCTCCCTTTTGAACTCTCCTGTGTCTTACATAAGCAAATACAATCGTTTTCTTCGAATTCTATTTTCTTTAAGAAATCATTTTCTACCTTATCGATTTTCATAATTTTTGGATACAATCATCTTAAAAATATGAGGAATACATAGATACCATTGTTTTCATATGAAATTCAGTATTACTATTTCCAAAATTTCGTTCAGATAGTGCAGAAGCGCCGATTTTCTGTCTTAGTCAATAACCCAAAGCTCACTGTCTCCCTTTGGCATCAACAGTATAAAATCGTTAAAATAATTCACTTGTTTATAAAAATTCTATTGTTCATTTTCTATAATTTTCAGAGCACGGTAATATTTTTGAATGCTCAGTACCTCATATACATTTTTGCTATGATTTTACTTTTAACTGCCAAATGTAATATTTTACAGGTGATTTTTTTTGTGCACAAGCGCTAAACGAGATGGGGGGGATAGTAAAGAAATCAAAAATTTTAAATACAAGCATTTATTTAATAGATTAGTTATATCTACCTGGAGTTGCCCGGAATCTTAAATTTCATTTTGCTATTTTTTATATACCATGCTTTTATTGTTGTTTCGTTAAATTATTATCATTATTATTATTACATTATTATTAGGGTGTGCTTTACAATCCACAACGATTTGACAAAAAAAAAAAAAAAAAAAAATGGTAAAAAAAAAACAAATATATAACTATGACGAGATCCCTGGCGACACCAGATGATCTTGCTTTTCAAAAATAGAGGAAGAGAAGATGGGAGAGGATGAGGTATGGTTAGGGGGGGGGGTCATGCTGACACTTGGTCAAGGAAAAACAGATGTTTATGAGATTCCTATCCACCAGAGAAGAAATAGTAAATATTTCAATGAGAAAAAACATATAAATAAATATGATAATAGATAATAGTTGTTCTTAAGCGGTTTTAATTTCCATTTTGTACTTATGTAGCAATAGGAAGAGGCAAATTGTCCAGAAGAAATAAAATATTTCAATGGGAAATAAATAGTTATCGCTTATCACATCAGTGCCGGGGTGGGGTTTTTAAGAGAAAGACAAACGAGAATTGCTCCTATATCACGACTGCTATACATCTATCAACAACGGAAAGGTTGTTTTTAAAATCTCTGTGGAGCGAGATGAAGAATGGGGGTCAAGAGTAGGGGTCACCGCTAGGCATTGTTCGACCTGGGGTGACTAATCATGCCTAATTGGTAATAAGTAAAAACCTCAGTGCAGGTGGGGGTTGAGGTCTGGTAGAGATAAGCGCTAAGAGAAAAGAAAGAATAACTCCAGAAAGGTGGAAGGGGAATTTCTGATTTGATAAAAACGATTGGCTTTTTAGAGTTAGAGTCTTTTTACTGGCTGGCATTCGAGGCGTCCACATCGCTCTCACCCCGCCTGGGGGGGGGGACTCTCATAAGAGCTAAATTGAAAGGCTCTTGTTCTTAGCTGGGAAATTAATTAGAGGAACTTAAGTTATACAACCTGCATCATGAAGCTCAGATCAAGGAACTCGACTTTTAAACAAGTGAATAATTATTTTGTTGGTTTTTACGAAAATGAACCAGAGTTTTTCTTTCTTTCTCGATTGCCGGCCTGAATGAAGATGCAGTTTATTTTAGGTATGCCCTGACGCCAGATGATGAAAGAGATAGACTGGATCTAGCACAAAGCCAGAATGACGACCGAAATCGACAATGTTGCCACACGGACTTAGGGTCATGCACATTTCGCGTGCCCTGAGCAGCAGAAGATATTTTCCAGTGATCAGTGAGAGTCTGGTCACCCTTGAGGGGTCCACCACTAGACAAGTAAGAATGTAGCCCTGCTGGGTTGCATCTATGGTCCTGTGAGCTGGGAGCGACGAACACGGCCAGAAGTACATCACAAGTATGCTCCAGTGAACCAGGATAGCGACGGATGCGGCCCGGCCCTCGGACAAGAGAGGGTGTTAGGGTTATATAACAAATAAATGTTATCAAAGGCAAGATAAGTTACCCTTATACCTATCTGAAAAAGTTTTTAGTGGTTTTACTCACTTCAAAATGTTTATTCAGTTTAAAAAACATAGTGTAGAACGTTAGGTAAGAACAACAAAAAGTCACGAATAGGCATCTAAATATTTAAAGTTTGGATAATGACTTCAAAATAAAAAATTATACAAAACACTGTCACGGCAACATATATTGGGTGTCTTTCTAACAGTATTTGATATAATTCTTTTACTTTGAAGTCATTATCAAAACTTTAAATATTTAGGTGTCAATTTGCAATCATTTTTTTTGTCCTCACCTAATCGTCGACACTATACGTTTTTCGAACCAAATAAACGGTTTAAAATGAGTACAACCACTAAAATAATTTTCAGATCGGTAGAAGAGTAACTTATCTTGCCTTCGTTAACATTTATTTTTTATATATTTGAAGTTTTTACCATTTTTTTGAATTGCCATGGATTGTGAAACAAACCCTATTATTGTTATTTAAATAGAATTTGAAAGTTACATACAATTATTAAACATTACCATTTTGTCATTAGATTATGAATGAAAGAAATTGTAAATTAATTTATTTAATTTTTTAATCTATCTATAAAATGATTGCATGTAAATGGCTTCCAAAAACTTCATTCAATATTTTATTACATCACAATTTGCTAAGAATTAATTTTGTGATTATTATATTATTTTTATTTATTTTTTGTAATGCTCTAAGATTCCTCTCTTACAATGGTGACCGAATGTGATGTCAATGTGACATCAGCAAGTTGACACCCTCTTACCTCAAGTATTATATTTAGACAATAATTAAATCAATTGTCACAAAGCTTTTTTTTTTTTCTTTCTTTTTTTTAAACAAATGTCACAAAAAAATCATCATCTGCTTTAGGCATGAAGCCCAAATTGTTTTGTGAGGTTGAGGATCAGGCGAGTTATACATTTCATCAGTTCTTATCAGGACCTACCTAACGTTACACACTCATCAAAATACATTCCCCAATGAATTAATACTGTGTAGCTAATCCCCAATTTGTTTTTGAACAATTTTATTTACAAAAGATAGAAAAGAAAATATATATACATATTGCCAACCCTTTGTTAAGTGTAGACCACTCACTGTCTTCTGAGTAATCTGAAAGCAGACAGGTCGGTCTCTAAATTTTTTGTTTTTTGTTTTACATTAAGTTTATTCTGTATTTATTTAGACAATTTCTTCATTGACTTAATTTTGCACCGTTCCATTGATTTATTTGGCAATATATTCTATCGGATGAATTTAGGTAAAAATTGGCAAAAATGGATAAATAGAAAAAATGGCACAAGAGGAAAATATAGATGAAAATTCACAATGAGTTTATGAAAATCTCGGATGCAATAGATAAAAGGAAAAAAATTATATACATAGAGGTAAAGTAGGTAATAAACCTCAATGAGATTTTACAGTTTTAGGCAACTACATGTTAACACCCTTTAAAACTTGTGAGAAAAAACATTTTAGGGTTTGGAATGGGTGATTAATTTTGCATATAAATTTTACATAAAACAATCCATTTACAGGCTATTCTAAATTGTAGATCAGTTAACTAATGTTTTTGTTTTTTTACTACTACCCCTATGTCCGACTAGCAAGGTCATAAAACACATAATTACCTTAAAAAGTAGATCCACACCTCCAAATGAAACACACACACAGAATTTAGCTCCCATAGAAAAAAGTTAACTACTGTATAAGCTAGAATTGCCCAAAAATGGGAGCTCATTTTACATTAAATTTATATGTGAAATTTGATTTGAAAAAAAAAATTTTTTTTCATCAGGTTTTTAAAAGGGTTTACAAGCAACCGACTAAAAAAAGTAGAATTACATTAGGTTGAAGGAGATGTAGAAGGGTGTTAGTTTACAATAATACTGGATTTTTTCTTGAATTTTATTCATTTGTTGTAAATTTTAAAACAAATAAAAACAACGATTACATTTTGTTTCAAACAAAAGTAGTATATTTATTTTAAAAAAAAAAAGAAAAAAGTCGTTCAAATGCACAGCATTTAACAACAATGATAATATTAATTATTAAGAAAATAAGGATTAATTATACTTGAGGCACCCCAAATTATAAACACCCAAAAGGACACATACTAACTCAACACCGATCCTATTTTTTTTTTTTTATTCTGATTAAATCATAAACAAAACATTTTTGTTTTTGACAAATTTTGTTTCATAAACTTTAAAAAGTTATAAAAATAAATTTTTAATTAAAACAAGTGATTCTAGTCCAGAATAAACCCCATATAAAAAAAACAAAAGTAAAGAAAAATTTGTATGATGTAAGTGCCCATGACAAAGTGAAAATATATTCCAAAAATCATGTAAATTGATCAAGCAGTTTTATTTTTATAAAGAAAATAATTTTTAATTTGCTGCATCCTTCGTGTTCACTGGCAAGTTTATCTCCTAACAGTACAATTTGCACTTGCTGCAAGATCCACTCTCTTCAAAAATCTCTCCTTGCCAGATGCCACACCCTTCAACAACATCTAGGTGACTACATCCATGAAGTCATCAACCCAACACTACAACCAGGCTAGAAGAAAATGTGCAGTGGTCAACTCAAAACCTGGCTCAGGACAGTGAAGCAGGATACTAAACTGTTTTTGGACCCTCACCTTCATGGAGTCTGTCACTGGAACTGTAAATGACTTGCACTCATGACAAAAGTAGTATTAGATAGCCGTGCCATGTCAGCGAATGTTCAAGACATGGTACACTTGTTGAAAAAAAAAAAAAAAAAAAAAAGGCCAGCCGGTCCAGAGTGAATGCTGAAACTACAACCATGATCAATAAGAATTCGTAGGCATGACAACATTAATCTTGCAAATTTTGAATTTGTTCAGTTGTCTCCCTCTTTTTTTTTTTTTTTTTTTTTTTTTGAGACATTTTTTTCAAAATGACAGGCGAGATAATCATTACTCTGATGCTCATAAAATTGGATTTTCTCATTTAAAAAAACTACTTGATCAATTTGCAGATCTGGAATATAATATTTTTGTTTCATCACAGGTACATACATCATACAGATTTTTCTTTGTTTTTGTTTTTTAAAATAGGAAAAATTCTGAACAAGAAGCAAAAATGTTAAAAATAAAATGTAACGATTGTGCAGTATAGTTGAGAAAAAAGGTAAAAAAAAAAAAAAAAAAAAAAATAGAAAACATTAACAAATAACGCAAGAAAATGTACTTTTACAAATAATTGTTTCTGTATTTATTGATTGTAAGATTTATCATTGTCACTTTTACTTAGCCAAGCAAACATGGTTTCTAAAATTTTTTAGGGTTTCGGTCGAGAATTTCAGGCTTAAAATAAAATAAAATAAAGATTACCTAATCCGATTGGCAAACACCACTGAACTTAGGCTTATGGTTCCACTAACTCCTAATTTATTGACGATGATAGATGATCTATAATGAATCTATTTTTGAGTTGTCTTTTCTGAAATATTAACACATTGTATAAAATGAGTTTTTATCAACGACATGAAAATTGGTAAAATTCATTAGGTTGTGGGACATAAGTCACCATTGTGTCTCTTAAGTAAAAACCCCATTTTATCAAAACGAAAGAGGATAAGCAGTTCCAACATGCAATAAGTACTTGGAGAAGTTTATATTTATAGCTACTTCTACTGTAACAATACTTTTACGAGAAAAATACAAAACATCTCTATAGAATAATAACAAGGTTAAATACTGAATAAGTCATAAATCTGTAGACAATTCTTCCTATCTATTATAGCACACAAATTCCATAAACACAAGCATATGATTCTAATAAACCTATTTAAATGAGTGACTATTTTTGCTTACAGCAAACGGAATCAGTTCTCTACTACTAAAAATCTGAAGTGACCTATTATGTCTCACCTTGGAAAGTAATTTGTAACTGTTAGTACGGTCTCAAACTTTAACAATTAAGTAGAATCTACCTTATTTTTTGTTGGTGTTTTCCAAGACAAAGTTCTTTCATTCAGAAATAGGAGATGAGACAAGTAGTTTCATACCTAAATCAAATCAGCATAGTTTAGGCCATTTTTGAGGATGCGTGTTCTCTATTAATGTGAAGTATGGTCCTGTGCAGTTATAGGAGGTCCATATGCCAACGCTAACTTTCAAACATGCCTGCAGTTGGCGCCCGCATTTGTCCATTGAGGTATGGAAGCACAAAATGGATACAATATTTCCGCTATTCTCCAAAACTGCTTACTTATATAGTTGGACAAAATATTAAGACTTTTTTTGTTAATACATTTCTTTTAAACATATTTATGTTTTGTTTTTTTAAAATATAGTTAAATTTTTGTTTTTAAATATAAATAAATTTTTACAGCAACCTAAAGGAATCTCTGTGGCATCACAGACTTAAAAATAAATGTTTCGGCAATATCATCTACTTTAAGAAAGTTACTTTTTAAATCCCAGCAGCCATCAAGCGATGCCAGGAGGCAGGGTGGGGTTCATCCGTTTTTTTTGCCTTTGTTAAGTAGAATGTCTATACTTTTTGACATGATGTGGCTGGCAGTGGCACTGGGAGTCTCTGACTTTCATCATCATAAACCATCCCAGCAGTCACCTCTTCTTGCCCTGTCAGGAGCGGTGGGAGGAAGGGCTTGCCTGTTTTCCTTAGTTTTTGAGTTTCGCCGGCCTATGAAGGATGTGCTGATTGTAATTCCATCAAGAAAAATGTTTGATGTTAAATATTATGTTCTGTATTTTTCTCCTTTAGGGAAGAATGTTTACCATTTCATTCTCGGTTAATTAAAAGGCAACAAGGTTTTACAACTGGGAAATTATTAGTCTCCAAGGATTCTCCAGCACTTTGTTTTATTTTTTCTTTACTCATTTTTTGTTAAATATTTGTTACACCAACAAAATGTGTTTTGGTAAGGACAACTACAAAATATGTCATTTTGCTTTTAAACTCTCAAAGTCTTATATGTTTACAAACTACATAACACATTTTGCTTTAATGCTGTTAACTTTAAGTCACAATTTCTTATTTTACCTTTGCGTTTATCATTGTCGTGGGCATTTTACAAATTACACACGTGGGGGTCGTCAGGCCAGTGGACTTTCCTACCTGTTTTTGTCGTAGGTTTGATGTTCCCGTCATTTTCTGCTGGACTCCCATGTTCTAAGGGAATTTGTTCTAGTGGGGAAATTGTCTGAGGGTATTCCTCAATGTATGCTGGTTTAATTCGGTCGATCGCGATGTTGTCTTTCCTGTCTTTTCTTTGGACAGTAAAATATTTTTCACTTCTGTCCAAAACTTGGTATGGTCCTGTGTAATTTGGACAAAATGGCTTTTTGACTGTATCATTCCTAATAAATACATATTTGCATGTGTGAAGGTCATTCGGCATATATGTTTGTTTGTCAGCCCTCCTGGTGGGTGTAAATTTGAGAGAAGACATTTTGCTCTTTAATTCCGTCACAAATGTAGCTGTGGGTGAACAAAAAAAGACATTCTCCCTTTTTTATACGAACACTTAAAAAGGACTTCTGAACTCATTATAAAGAGAATTATATTTTATTTGTTAATGGTTGGTTTCGGTGAATAAACCTCCGTTTGTTTTGCATGTAAGTCTTCTTTTTATTTTTATTTATTTGTGGAAGAAGTTAGTTCCTAAAAAGGCCTGACGACCCCCACATACATGACTCCATTTTTCTTTAGAATTCTCTCATTTTCTAAACTTGTGTGTGATGTCAGCACACAAGTTTGCCATTCTCTTCTTCCTGTTTCCTATCCCTTTACTGTTGTTGTTTTTTTTTTGTAAAATTGTTAAATTTCCCCTTATCTATAAATGTAGATTTTGGAACAAGATCCATTTATATATTTGGTCGAGTGGCTGGTTGCTTTATTTCCATTTTTGTATGTTTTATATGTAATTTTGTTTTATACGTAATTTTGTAAATTCATCCACCATTTCTCACTTGGTGCCACGCTATTTCGTGTCCTTTATTTACATTACATGCGTCTTCCTATTTGCTATGACACCATATTGAATTAGCATGAATTACATGGCAAATAAATTTGCTATTTATTAATTTTAAGTAGATAATCTTATGTGCTAAAATTTGCATTCTCTTTTACTTGTTGCGTTAGTTGAACGCACATAACATTTGTTGGTATACAACAAATTTGAAAATTAAATGTATTAAATTTTCTTCTTTATACTCGGTATATAAAAATTACCTTTTTACCTCAAGAGTTATACAAGAATTTAATAAAAAGTTTACCTCCCGATAGTTTAGTCCTAAACTGTAGTTTTCTGGAGATATTTTTCTTTTTTTTTTTCTTTTTTACAAAGGCATCACCACTTATCAAGGCCAAGAGGACACTCGAGGATAAGGGTTAAAGAGTGTACAGTAGACAATTGGACAATAAAGTAATCATTAGTAATGGAAATTAGGTAAATTTGTAAACTTATATGGAACGGCTGATCAAAAACTTGATTACATTAGACTTGAAGACAACCATAGTGTAGTCAGCTGGAAAGCAGGAAAATGGAAGACAATCCTATAGGCATGCAGTTCTAAGAAAGTAGCTTTGTTCATGGAATCTACATTTAGGTTTAGGCACAGATAAAGAGTGAGGGAAATTATTGATAGTGTTTTCTGTTAGACAGGTGTTTGTGAAAGTTTGGCGAGGGAGGACCATAGATTGGAGCTCAACCGAGCACTTGCCATGAAAATAACGATAAAGCAGAGACAAACTTGCAACATCTCTTCTGTGAGAAAGAGGTTGCAGGGAAGAGAAAAGGGCATCTCCTACGAGGCTACAAAGTCTATTTTGAACTCTATCAAGGCAGGACAAGTCCTTTCTAGCAGCTCCTGCCCAAATGTGCCAACAGTACTCCATCCTTGGACGTACCTGACTCTTATATAGATAAGGAATTGCATCAGCAGTGAGATATCTACTGGATTGATAAAAGGATCCCACCATTTTTCCAGCAACCTAGGCAACGGATTTGATGTACGTGTTCCACTTAAGATCAGGAGTAAAAGTCAAGCCCAGAAGCTTGTCAAAACATGAGGCCTCCCCAAGACAAGAGCCATTCATTTCAATTGATGCCAGATGGGGATCAGAGCATTGATGATGTAAAGATAAAAGCTTGGTTTTAGATGCATTAAAAGTAACAAGCCACCTCTTTCCCCATTGTACCACTTGCTCAAGATCAGAGGAGAGAGAATCAGAGAGAACTTGGTCGTTTATAGTCTTAGATGTGCTATCATAGATAGCAGTGTCATCAGCATAAATGTCTACGAATGATGTAAGGATGTGATTTGGAAGATCATTAATGTAGATCAGAAAGAGAGTTGGGCCCAGGATGGACCCCTGAGCGACTCCAGCATTAATACTGTGAACTTCTGATTTCTGCCCATCAGGCACTACTCTTATGACTATCAGAGAGAAATGATTTAATTTCCAGCTATACCATAGCTGGAGTACAATTTTTAAATTTATGATAAATTTATTTATCAACAATTTATTTTCCCATAGTTATAGTGGGTTTATGATTTGAAAGAAAAAAGTCTAAAAGAGGTAGGTTTCCTGGGAGATGTTTTTCTTCCTGGTAAACCGTGTTCGCGGAATTTAATGAAGAATTTTTTTTTTCTATGTTAATTCACTTATACTCGTCATAGTGACTTAGTTGTTAAGAAAGGCTTTAAAAGAAATATTTCCTTTCTTTGTTTTCCCCAACCGAATTTGCATTTGGGTGCATTTAATTATTTTAAGTCTGTCATGTCGGACATTTACCCCCGGACTTAGCGTTAATAATTAAATTTAAGTTAAAGGTTCCATCTGACTTTGGTTCTGCCCTTGGCTAGAGAGAAAAAATTTCTTTGTACTTTTTCTATTTGAGTAAAAGGGCTCTTTTACCCTTAGTTAAGGAAAAGAAGATTTATTCTGTTCCAAAGATATAATTCTTCTGTAGATTCTTAATTAAAAGAAAGATAATAATGTTCTTCTGCTAATAGTTTAAAAAAAAAAAAAAGAAAAGAGAAAATTCTCCTGTATTTTTTTCTGATAGAAGAAAAAAATTATTCTATTCCTTCAGAAGAAAAATTACATTCTGTTCTTTTTCAGTTAAAATAGAAGAACACCTTCTGTCCTCAGTCAGAGAAGGAAAAATTATTGGTAAGTTTTCTATAAGACGAAAAAGGAGAAAAATTTTTCTGCACTTTTTTTTTTAAATTCAATTTTCAACCGAAACAAGGCAAAGTGCCACTTTGAAGTAGGGGGCTACTATCGGGGACATAAGCTGCAGGGATATTATTAAAGGAGATGAGCAGCAAGATGTTTGTTAACATTACATTTGAATTTCTGCATATTTTGGGGAAGAAACTATTCGAATAGAAAGCTTTCTTACACCTAGGGATCTCTACTGTGTAGGGCTGGGATTTAGCTGCTTGCCAGGGGGGGGGGGTATTTACATCGTGGGAGGGTACAAGTGCTTGTAGTTCATCAGGCCATTCACCATTAAAAATACTTATAAAACAGGTAGAGGGATGCAACATTTCATTCGATGGGACAGAGGTTGAAGCTTAGATGACAGTTCAAGACTTATCAGGTTGGCGACTCTTTTGAACCCTGTCTAGGAGTGAGAGACTAAGTAGCAGATGCACCAGCCCAAATGTGACAACAATACTCCATACATGGGCGAATGGTGGCCTTGTAGAGGTACAAGATAATTTCAGGCATAAGTAGTTTTCTAGCACGGTAGAGAGAGCCCACCTTCTTTGCAGCAGCCTTGGCAATGCTCTCAATGTATCTGTTCCAACTCATGTTCTCTGTGAACGTTAGGCCAAAGAATTTAAAAGTAGTATATTCAGGTAATGTATCTTTAGTCATAGTTATTGGTTTCTTGTAATTATTGAAAGAAACAAGCTTAGTCTTGGCAACATTGGACGTTACCATCCATTTTTGTCTATATTCCACTACAAATTGGAGGTCTTCCTCTAGTGTTTGTGCCATTTCCTTAGATATGTGTTCATTTGTTTTTCCCTTGTGCCTGCTATAGAGCGTGGTGTCATCAGCGAATATACCCAATTTTATCAGGGAGGTCATCTATGAATATTAGGAATAAAAAAGGTCCAAGGATAGACCCCTGAGATACTCCCACATTTATATCATATTGTTTAAATGTATGACTGTATCTTATTGAGTATTGGAGGATATGCCTTTGTATTGCTTTTTTTTTGTACTCTCAGAGTTTTTATAGCCAAAATTATTGTTTCAGGATTCTCCTTCTGGAGCAGAATTACTAATTTTGGGAAGATTTTGTGAGAGTGAGGTGAAATCCATGACTCTGGAACTAGAAGGGTCAGAGCTCTCCTTGATGAAGATTTTGTGTGAAGCTCAACAAGCCTTTAGAACTGTATTTTCTCGACTTGGTTTATGTAGGAAATATTTTACAGTTCCTATAGATTCGTAACCCCTAATAACTTCTTTAGGAGAAAGGATAGATATGTTCGTCCTTCCCCATATTCGGAGTAAATCTCACTGGGCTGTTATGGATTCGTGAAATAATTCAGACATTCCAGCTCAGTCTCTTAATTCAAAATTCACAATTAGTTCCTCAATAATTTACAAAATTTCAATTCCATAATTGTGTTTTTAAAATTTCTTCCTTCAAAGAAGAATTAGAGAAATTTAGCTTATCTTAAAATTCGATTTTCTTTTTTATTTTTTTTATTTTCTTGTTGGGAGAGTTTGAGAATTTTATTTTTTTTTAATCTTAGCAGTGCCAAGAGGAAGGGTGGGGTTTGGTCTTTTTTTTTTTTTTTTTTTTTTTTTTTTTTAAGTGGTATGCCTATACTTTTTGACCTGATGTGGTTGGCGCTGAGATTCTTTGCTTCTCATCATCATCAACTATTCCAGCAATCACCTCTTCTTGCCCTGTCAGGAGCGGGAGGGGTGGGGGAGGCTTTTGCCTGTTATCCTCAGTTTTCGAGTTTCGCCAGCCTGTGAAAGACGTGCTGATTGTAAATCCATCAAGAAAAATGTTTGACGTTAAATATTATGTTCTGTATTTTTCTCCTTTGGGGAAAAACGTTTACCATTTCATTCTCAGTTAATTAAAAAGCAACAAGGTATTACCAACTGGGAAATTATTAGTCTCAAAGGATTAACGGAAGAACAGTTTGGTTTTTGAGATACTTTTCTGTAAGAAACAAATTAAAATTTGCTGGTCTGTGAGACAAGACATAGGCGCACGTGTTCTCCATGAAAGGAACTTGTATTGGAAGATATGTCTACTGAAATTCCTTTCTCATTAAGACATTTTTATTTTAAAAGAAAACAAAACATTAGAACCAGTAGGTTCTAGAAGATTGTGAGAGTGCCTCTTAAGAAAAAGATTGAAAGAAAAATGGAAACATTTTTAAAGACCCCTTTTTGCATGCTTCTTTCAAATTATACAAATCAAGTAAGACTATTTTAGTATGATTATTTTAAAAGGGACACCAGTTTTTTTTTACCCAGTTTTATTTGTCACTATTGTTTGGACGATAAATTGGTGCTAGTGCACTTACTGATCCCTGCTATTTTTTAAATCATATTTCCAAGTTTAATTAAAGTTTTATGATATGGTTTTTATTCAATTGTAACGTTAATAGGTACATATTAAGAATGGCTTTTTTTATGTTTTGCCTTGCTTTTGGTTGTTGTTGCTTTGTCTTTATTCACGAGATTTTGCTTAAATTCTCCAGCACTTTGTTTTATTTTTTCTTTACCTATTTTTTTTTTTTTTTTTTTTTTTTTTTTTTCAATATTTGTTACACATATACACAAAAAAAAAACTTGTGTTTTGGTATGGACAATTACAAAATACGACACTACTGGATTCGTACTCATTATGTTGCTTGAATTTAATGTTTTTAACATGTGAAATATTCATATTTTAAAACTATTTTCTGTTGAACATTCACATTTTTGAAACTGCTAAAGCTAAAAAGATGTTTTTTTTTAATGTAACACATTCATTGGATTTTTTTTGGGGGGGGGGGGGGTACTAGGGCACTTATTGATTAATGCTGAAATAATATTTAGAATGCCATTCTTAACATAGGGAGAAGAGGGTGTTTTGTATCTATTCTGTACTTTAACCTTATAAATTATTAAAAACAGAGATCATAAAACTTTAATTAAACTTGAAAATACTATTTAAAAAATAGCACAAATCAATAAGTGCACTAGCACCATTTTTTCATATTTCTGTAAATAAATATATTTTTAAAATATCTAAATCGTTTGACAAAATATATAACATTAGCATATAGTTATTTGAAAAAGTATACAATAAAAAAAAATACATATTTTTATTATAAGGGGATGAAAAAAAAAATAAACATAAAAAAATATTTGGAAATTGTACCCATTTTGTGCTTCCATGCGTCAATTGACAGATGCGAGCGCCACCTGCTGGCGTGTTTGAAAGTTAGGGTCTCGCTTTTTGCGCAATTACCACTTTTATTATTTTCGGTGCTAATGCAGAGAATGATCCGCGCTATTTTTTAAATCACATTTCCAAGTTTAATTATATATTTTTTTTTTATTCAATTGTAACGTACCTAATAGATACAAAACACCCTCCCCTCCCCATGCTAAGAATGGCTTTTTAAATAACATTATTATTTCAGCACGGATCACTCTCTGAATGAGTACCTTATTTTCTTTTGCATCTTTTTATCAAAAGATTTTTTTTTTCAAGAATAGATATATCTAAGGCTTTTGACAGGGTGTGGCATGAGGGTCTCCTCAGGAAAATTAGATCATACGGTATCACTGGTGGAATACTAAACATAATTAAATCCTTCTTAGATAAGAGAAAAATCCAGGTTGTCCTCGACGGTCATACATCTAAACAATATGATATAAATGCGGGAGTGCCCCAAGGGTCTATCCTTGGACCTCTGTAGTTCCTAATATTCATAAATGACCTGTAGTTGATGGAATGAAAATGCAAACATCAAAAAACTTCAACTACGACATCTGTACACAAGGGAAAATGATAAACTATCAAAGCAAGATACCAGACAAAAAAGCCAAAAAAATCCTATCAATGGTGCATTGTGACTTGAACAGTCCCGTGGAACCGATGGCCAGAGAACATTATAGATATGTGTTGAATTTTGTAGATGACCATTCAGGTTTAATAATGGTTTACTTTTTAAAGAACAAATCTGATACCCTGCTAGCAACTAAAAAATATCTAGCCAACATGGCTCCCTATGGTGAAGTCAAGTGTATTCGCTCTGACAACGGTATGGAATTCACCAATAAAGACTTTGAACTTTTACTAATTAACCATCATATCAGATATGAAACATCAGCTCCTAGATCGCCACACCAAAACGGGACTGCTGAACGTGCATGGCGGAAACTTTTTGAAATGGCAAAATGCCTACTCATTGAATCCAAACTCCCTAAAAACCTCTGGATGTACGCACTTATGGCGGCAGCCTATATACGCAACAGGTGCTTTAACAAAACACTATCTAAAACTCCATATGAATATTTCTGTGGTAAAAAAACAAATTTAAGCAAAATGCATATATTTGGTTCAACTTGCTTCGCATATATAGATAAAAAGAGTAAATTGAATATTAAAGCCGACAGAGGTATATTTCTTGGATACGATAAAAACAGTCCATCCAATTTAGTATTTCTTCCAGAAAAAAAATAAAAAGAATCCGATGTGTAAAATTCACAGACACGTTTAATTTTACAGACGAAAACCCGTCATATGAAGAAAATGAAATTATATTGCCTCAAATAATTAAAACAAATGAAGACAATAAAAATGATGGAGACAAGAGTGTCTATGATGATGATAAAGTCGAAAGATATCCCAAAAGAAATAGAAGGCGACCAGATTTTTTTGTGGCCAACAATATAAAAGATTATCAAATCGACTATTGCTATTCAATGGAAAATGCGCCAAAAAGCTTTAACGAAGCAATTAATTCAGAACATTGTGATATATGGAAAATTGCCATGAAAAAAGAAATAGATGCCTTAACCGAAAATGATACCTATACGGTAGTGCCTCTCCCAAAAGATAAACATGTTATTTCTATAAGATGGGTCTTTACAAAAAAGACTACAGCATCAGGTGTAGAACAGTACAAAGTTAGATTTGTTGCTAAAGGGTACTCTCAGATCCACGGTATAGAATATTTTCCTACGTTTTCACCGACTACAAACCTAACGACAATCAGAATTTTACTGCAAATCGCATCACAATATGACCTAAACATCCATCAAATGGAAGTAAAAAATGCTTATTTGAACGCCCCAATAGACTGAAATTTATATTACCCCTCCAGAGGGATTCATAATGAAAAATAAAAATCGCGTGTGGCGACTTAACAAGTCATTATATGGTCTAAAGCAAAGTGCTCAGTGTTGGAAAACAGTATTTCATGATTATATTATTAAACAACAATTCAGACAATGCGCTGTAGACCCCTGTTTATATACCCAACACAAAGACATAAAACTACTGATTTTGGTTTTGTGGGTCGATGATATTTTAATCGCATCAAATTGTGACATAATGTTAACCAATGTTAAGAACAAATTAAGTAAAAGATTCAAAATGACCGATCTTGGCAAAATATCCTGGTTTCTGGGAATAGAATTTACTCAAAGCAAAGGACTTGTTACGATGACTCAATCGAGATACATCGACAAAATACTATTAAAATTTGGAATGGGAGAGTGCAAGAAACGCTCTACACCGGTCGAAAATGATATTAATAAAAATATGCACACAGAATCTGAAATAATAAATGACACACAATATCGCGAAATTATAGGTAGTCATATATTTAATGACTGCAACCAGGCCCGACATATGCTATACAGTAACAAAACTGTCACAAAAATTAACACGACCGAAAATGAAGGATTTAAACAGAGCTAAACAAGTCCTGTGTTATTTAAAAGGAACTAAAGAACAGAAGTTAGTATTTAGAAAATCAAGAAATCCCCTAAAATTAGAAGGTTTTTCGGATTCAGACTGGGGAAACGACGCAGATCGCAAGAGTATATCTGGATATTGTTTCAGACTCTCAGAAAATGGGCCTATTATTTCATGGAAATCTGAAAAGCAACAGATTGTATCTCTCTCTACGTGTGAAGCAGAATTTATCGCGATCACACACACGACCCAGGAAGCACTCTACCTTAAAAATATCCTAAAGACTATTTTAGAGCCAGAATTAACTAAAAGCCCCATAGTAATTAATTGTGATAATCAAGCCAGTATAGTCTTAGCACAGAACACGATAATCAACCAAAGATCTAAGCATATAGATATAAAATACCATTTCATAAAAAACGAGGTGAAAAAGGAATCCATTATTTTGAATTACATATCATCAGAACAAAATATCGCTGATGTATTCACGAAACCCGCAACAAGAATAAAGTTACAGCGTTTTTTCTCTAAACTTGTTGGGGGATTCGACTGAATAATTTTTTTTTTTTTCACGGCCCTGTATGTATATAGATTTCTATATATCAAAAAAAAAAAAAAAAAAAAATAGTCCTGGACAAGACGTTAAACTGTATCCATTTTATTTGTATTAACACTTTAACCTACTAATGCGTAACTAATACTTTTGCTGAAATAAAAAAAATAAAAACTCTTTGTAATTTTCCTTTTCGACGAAATACTTTTTTGCATGCTTATTTTAAGGCGCGCAGAAATTACAATTGACTTTTATTTGGGGGGGGGGGGCACATTAGTTTTCTTTCTTATTTTTCAAAAATATCCTATCTTTTTTGCATTGTTTTCATTAACAAAAAAAACAACTCTTTAAACGGGTACATATTGCATGTATATTTATTTATATGTATGCATTTTTCTTTTCTTTTTTTTTACAAAACTGCATAATCAAATTTAAGAAATGGCTTCTTTTTCACATACCCACCCCTTTTTAAGGTTGAAATACCTTCCATTTCTTTTATTTCTCTTCTCTGTACACATATACCTGTTTTGACATTTGAACACAATTAAAAATGGCGTCTTTTTACATGCTAAAATTCTAAGATCCAAATGATTTCTAATTTTTGTTATGTATAATTGAATATAAAAATATATATTTATTTTTGAGCAGAACGAACACAAGGGACTTCCCCATTATAAAAAATAGGGAGGTGGTTGCAATATTTTGGACTAGTAATGGGGTAGTTATTTATTTGCCGCCCACATCAGCAAAATGTGGCACAAGGCCGGAAAGTGGGGATCCAGCAGGCTCCCCTAAAGGAGGGAGGCACTCCTGCAATTTTAAAAATTGCCTGAGTAACCCCATCAGCATTCCCCGGTAGGGGCGCCTCAGGCAGTAAGCAATCAACTTACTCCACCGAAAAGCTCAGTGGCAAGGCCTGGGAGGGTGACCTCCTATGTATTACCCAGGCAGCGTACCTTAGTCTAACAGGTGCTGGGCCGGTTCCTGGCCCCTTATCTGTTGGGCCGAGTGTCAAGTGACGAATCCTTGACGAGTACTACTACCCTGTCTCCCTGCAGCCGAAGCCGCTAGGAGACACATCCCAATCACACTGGACGTGTAATGGGGTAGTTATTTATTTGCCGTCCACATCGGCAAAATGTGGCACAAGGCCGGAAAGTGGGAACCCCGCAGGCTCCCCTAAAGGAGGGGCACTCCTGCAATTTTAAAAATTGCCTGAGTAACTCCGTCGGCATTCCCCGGTTGGGGCGCCTCAGGCAGCAAGCAATAAACTTGCCCCATCGGAAAGCCCGGTGGCAAGGCCTGGGAGGGTGGACCTCCTATATATTACCCAGGCGGCGTACCTCAGTCCAACAGGTGCTGGGCCGGTTCCCGGCCCCTCCACTGTTGGGCTGAGTGTCAAGTGACAAATCCTTGACGTGTACTACCCTGTCTCCCTGCAGCCGAAGCTGCTAGGAGACCTTCCCCATCAGACAAAGTAATGGGGTATGATCCCACACAGTCGGACGATTCTATTTATAAACGATGCTGCTAGGAACTGACGAATCGAATTAATTCACGTTCTGCTACCAACCAATCAGAAACCAAAATTGCTTCCTAAATATTAAACCTTTTCTGGAGCAATTTCACATGTTTTTTTTCCGTCTCAACACGGTAAGAATATTTTGCTCTGTGGAACTGTCTACTGCAAACAAGTTACCTCTCAGGACTTGTGTGCAACAACGAACCATTGGAAACTGTTCTGTCTACTGCAAACCAGTCACCTCTCAAAACTTGTTAAACAACAAACCATCTGAAACTAAACATGGCTTACACTTCTAGAACTAAACATAATTAAATCCTTTTTAGATAAGAGAAAAATCCAGGTTGTCCTCGACGGTCGTACATCTAAACAATATGATATAAATGCGGGAGTGCCCCAAGGGTCTATCCTTGGACCTTTGTTCTTCCTAATATTCATAAATGACCTCCCCGACAAAATTGCCTCTGAGATGGGTGTATATACTGATGACACCACACTCTATAGCACGCACAACAGGAAAACAAATGAACACATATCTAAAGAATTGGCAGAAACACTAGAGGATGACCTCCAATCTGTAGTGGAATGGGGATAAAAATGGAGGGTCACGTTCGATACCGCCAAGACTAAACTAGTTTCCTTCAATAATTACAAGAAACCTTTTCTACCACCAATAGCAATGGCCAACAACACTTTATCTGAGAGTACATCTTTCAAACTCCTTGGCCTAACGTTTACAGGAAACATGAGTTGGAACAATTACATTGAAAGCATTGCCAGGGCCGCTGCAAAGAAGGCTCTCTCTACTGTGCTAGAAAATTACTAACACCCGAAAGTATCCTGTACCTCTATAAGGCCACCATTCGCCCATGTATGGAGTATTGCTGTCATATTTGGGCTGGTGCATCTGCCACTAGTCTCTCACTCCTGGACAAGGTTCAAAAGAGAGTCGCCAATCTGATAGGCCCTGAACTGGCATCTAAGCTTCAGCCTCTGTCCCATCGATGAAATGTTGCATCCCTCTGCCTGTTCTACAAGTATTTTAATGGAGAATGCTCTGACGAACTGCAAGCTCTTGTGCCCCCACAACGTAAACACCCTCGACAAACCAGACAGACAACTAAATCTCACCCCCACACAGTAGAGATCCCTAGATGTAAAAGATCTTTCTACTCCAGTAGTTTCTTCTCCAGAACCGAACCGCTAGACTTTGGAATTCTATTCTAGGTCCCTGCTTCCCCAACTGTACCGACGTGCAGAAGTTCAAGTGTAACGTGAACAGACATCTTGTTGCCCAAATCCCCACATAGTACCCCAGTAGATGTTACCCTGATAGTAGCCCCCTACACCAAAGTGGCAATGTGCCTTGTTTGGGGTGAAAATGTAATAAATAAAAATAAAGAATCCTTTTTTTTTTAACCATACATTGTTAAGTGAAAGTTAAGTTTTTTCAAGAAAACTTACATTTTTTTTTTTTTAAAGAAAACATTTTTTTTATTATTATTTTCTAAGCAGAAGTTTTTTTGGTGCTAGTGCACTTACTGATCCGCGCTATTTTTTTTTTTTTAATCGTATTTCCAAGTTTAATTAAAATTTTACGATATGTGTTTTTATTCAATTGTAAGGTTAAAGTATGGAATAGGTACAAAACACCCTCCCCATGTTAAGAATGGCTTTTTAAATAATAACGTTATTATTTCAGCACGGATCAATAAGTGCACTAGTACCGTTTTATTTTATAAAAAATTATGTTAATTATTTACGAAAACAGTAAATTGTTAGGTGAAAGTACAGAAAAGTTTTTTTCAAGAAAATTTACTAGTTTTTTGTCAACAAATGTTAAACAAAAATAAACAGAAAAGGTGCCGCACACCCCTATATAACCCCAAAAATTACATATTTATACAAAAACAAACAAAAAATGTCGATTTAGCGTGTTAACATTTGAACAACGCGCTCGCTCGGCTTAATCCGGTGATTCCAGGTTGAGCCCTAACCATAATTGACGAAACATCCCGAGGATCTGGGTCAACTTCTGCAAGAGTACCCATTAGAGAGACCTAGTCGAGTATCGATAATCACACAAAAATCGAAAATTAAACAAAATACTGATGGAAACACATCCAATAAACGATGCATTTTGTAACATTTGTTGTGTATTCATTATTTCACCATTTATTATTATTATTATTATTATTATTATTATTATTATTTTGGAGGGTTATTCTGGAAAGCTCACCAAATAAGTTAACATTTGTACTAAGGGTCGCATGTGGCCACATCTGACATAAGGATCACAGCTAGAACATGGAATTACAAATAAAACAAACTGCCATTATTGACTAAAAATAAAATCTGAACAACACGCAGCGACCAGCGTTGTTAGTTGTAATGTTTAACGTTTTTATTTTTCGATATATACGTCTCCATTTCTGAAAGGGCATGGCAAACGTCATACTTTTGCAAAAAACATGCATTTTGTTTATTTCTTTCAAGAAATATCAGAAGTAAAAAAAATAAATAAATAAAATAAATGGCAAGAACATACCCAGTAAGACTTTCCATACGTCCAACCTATAGACAGAAGGCAGTGGAAATCTCAGTAGAAAAAACTTGAGTTTCTCAACATCGACACGTTCTTCCTTCAACAAAGATTCGATGTGTTTCTTCTCCTCCACAGCAGACATACCGAATTTGGTGTAAAAATAAATTCGGAAATTACGATCTTTTTCGTCTGCCATGTTTTTTTTTTAGTCTTATTCTCCCTGAAAAAAAAAATAATTGATGTTTTCGATGTTGTGCGTGTTATTTGTCTAAATGTCACAGAAATGTCTACATATCGCAAGAAAATATCAGACGAAGTAGACTTTAATTCATATTTTTTGGCATGAATGATGATTGTCGTCGTAATTATCGTTTCTCAAATCTTTGGCACATTCCTGCATACAAGGAAAAAAAAGTCTTACGCCATAGTAAAACAAATCGACTTCGCGTATTCCGTCGTAGCAGAATTCGAATATTTTTAGTTTCGTATTTGCAGTAAACGGCATTTTACTTCCTTTTGTTTTATTTTGTTACAAATAAATTCTTTAAATAAATAAAATATTTGCAAGGCTATAAAATTTATTATCTCCTTTTCTATTTATTTCTTTAAATATTAACAAGTGGTTTTAGTTTCGTATACCTCACAGTATAAATACTGTTAGCAACGAACGGTGGACACAAAACTATAATGTCGCATTTGACGACGCAAATATATCTAAGTGCAACAACCATATATACATTTCATTTCTAATTTTATTCTGTTAATGTTCTTCTCGTGTACACCTAGAAAAAACGACAAAAAAAAAAAACTCGATTGTCAACAGAATTTACTATGGCTAAATCCGTTAAAAAACCAGTGGCACCTCTTGTCGTGTACAATATTATTCCTACTTCCACGCCAATTCACGATAAATCCAAAACTATCAATGCACTTGAAGTTTCTCAGTCGCTGGAAAAAGTTTTAAGCAAGTAAGTCATGAATGTTTTATTTATTCGTTTCATTATTTTTATTATTGTGCGACCGAGAATAAAAGTGTCGCCTTTTTTCTTTCTCCCCGGCCCATCTCCACTCCACCACCACCACCAACAAACCTGATTTTACTTGTGGCATTGTTTTGTTTTGGCATAACGTTAGTTTCCTACATTCTCTGAATTTTTTTTTTTTTTTTTGTACTAATGCAGAGTGATCCGCGCGATTTTTTTTTTTTTTTTAATCGTATTTCCACGTTTAATTAGTTTTACATGTTTGTTATTCAATTGTAAGGTTAATGTACAGAATAGGTACAAAACACCCTCCTCTCCCCATGTTAAGAATGGCTTTATAAGGTACTCATGCAGAGAGTGATCTGTGCTGAAATGTTATTTAAAAGGCCATTCTTAACAGAATGAGGGGAGGGGTTGTACCTATTCTGTACTTTAACCTTACAATTTAACAAAAAAAAAAAATAGCGCGGATCACTCTCTGCATTAGCACCCTTTTTTAAACAACGTTATTTCAGCACGGACGGATCACTTTGCATGAGTACACTTTTTTTTTTTTTTTTTTTTTAGAGATTGTAAATAAATAATAGTCTATGGCCTTCGGGACAAGATCAAAGTGTAGTATCTGTTCTTCAGATGCTCCACTTCAATTTCTTGTTCTCTTTCGGTGGAGGAGAAATCCTTCACGACTGAGACAATTTTTATTTTTGTTCCTTTTCTCCACGTTAAAAAACGACCCTGGTGTCTAACTGTCCCGTGGGGAGGCATAGTAAATAGGTACAATAAGCATTGCTTTTTTTTTTTTTTTTTTTTTTTTTCTTATGACTGCCGTATCTGGAAATTGAACCGGTGTCAATGATCTCTAACGGCACCAAAGGTGTTTATATAGTCGGCTAAGTCGTTTTGTCGTTTTAATTGTCCTGTCTGTCGAAAATGGTAATTTCAAAATTTACGAAAATTCGAGTTTTGCACAAAACCGCTTTTTTTTTTTTTTTTTTTTTTTTTTTTTTTTTTTTTTTTTTTTTTTTTTTTGACAAAGCAGGGAGTAAGAATCTACACACAGGGGACATAACTCTGAACGAATATTTTTCGATTACTTGGCTGCAATATTGTCTATAGGCTTTATCTTACTAAAAACAATGGCACTTCTACTCGATGAATTTTCGTAATTTTTGGATATATTACTATTTTCGACATTTAAGTATATTTTTTATCTTTCCAATTAAGTTTATTTGTTAATAAGGAATTTTTGCAGTTTACGGATCGTACTGAAATAAAATTTAGAAACCCATTCTATGGGACCAACCGATACCCCCCCCCCCCCACCCAATAAACAGTTTCGGCGATCTCTGGATTGGCTTGAGATTCTTCCATACTTGGGACAAGCTTTAGGAAATACTCTAATTATTACTCATTACAGGTATTAATATTTCGAGTCATTTTTTGTTCTTTCTTTGAGGTTTGTTTTATTTCATCCTTCAGAGTTTTACGATTATTGAGTGGGGGCGGGGGTAGTAATTAAGCTTTTGTCGTGGTGAGAAAACGAATTGGCAAATGTACAAATTTACTTTCTGCTTTTGTCATGAACTGACATTCTGTGGAATGTCTCGTTTCACAATGTTAAAAGATTATTCAAATATAACCATGTAGTATATAACCATAATATACCGAAATATTTTGAATCCACCTACGTGACCTACACTGGTTCATTCGAGAAGTATTGCTTTTTGATATGCTGGTTATTTGCGATTAATCTGAACGCAAAATGTTAGCGTCAAGACCAATTTCTATTACTTGCAAGTAACGAAAATCGTCAAACAAATCATTTTTTACAAGGTTATTTCAAGTTGCCTACACCATTATGTATCAGTTGATGAATGACGTATTTTGTCATTACCAATATATATATATAATTTTTTTTTTTTTTTTTTTTTTTTTAAGGTGTAACAAACTTAAATGGAAAATAAAAAAAGCAGCCTCGTGAAAAGACTGACAATAGAGGCAAAATATATAAAAGCAGCAAATGATAACCAGACCCGAAAAGTATAATTTAGTCTAGTTTTATCGAAAGAAATAAAAGCTAAATTGCTTTTATTTCCCAAAGCAAGGGTTAATCAATCCCATTAATCAATTATAAAGAGTTTTAAAAAATAGAACATACAAAAAATGAGTCCCTAATTGAGACAATTTCTGAAATTGTCGACAGTTAAATTTATTGCTCAAACGATAGTGACAAATAAAATGGGAAAATATACGATATACCTTTTTAAAAATAATTATACAAAAAGTCTTGATTTGTAAAACTGGAAAAAACATGCGAAAAGGGGCCTTTAAAAATGTTTTTCCTTTTCTTGACACAATCTTCTAGAACATTTTGATTCTAATGTTTTTCTTTAAAATGTCCTGATAAGAGAATTTCGATAGATTTGTCTTTCAAAGTGGTATTTTTCTTTAAGAACACGTGCCGATAAATTGCCTGTCTTGTCTCACTGACCAGCAAATTAAATTTCTTTTTCTTACTGAAAAACATCAAAAACTAAACGGTTCCTCTTAGTTCTTTGAGACTAATTTCCCAGTTGTTGCTTTTTAATTAACTGAGAATAAAATTAAACTTCCTTCTTCCTTAAAAAAAAAAATCCAGAACATAATGTCTCTCTTTCAGACCGAAAGTGAGGAAAACGGGCAAAAGCTCTCTCTCTCTCTCTCTCTCTCTCTCATTCTCTCTTTCTCCCCCCCCCCCTCCAGATCCTGACAGGGCAGCAGAGGTGACTGCAGAAAGTGATGATGCTAGGTTAAGTAGTTTTTTTACTTGAAGGCAAAGGGCTGAACCCCACCCTGCCTCCTGGCACCACTTGATGGCTGCTAGAATTTAAGAAATAACTTTCTCAAATGAAAGTTGGACAGCGTCCGAATGAGGAAAGGAACAATGACGTTTTTAAGCTGATTCCATTGAGATTTTCCCAAATTATATTTGGTAACACAAATATTGTGACATTGGAAGGAAAGGAACAGATGAAAGTGTTATGGAAACTTGTGTTTTCAGGAAAAGAGGAAAGTTTCTTGCAAACCATCTCTGAAAAATGCGTTCCTTTTCAAAAGGACTCTTTTTTTCATTTTTTTTTTTTTCTGTATCATTTTGGCTGGGTTAAAGAAATAGAGCTGTTACTTTGGTTGCTGATTTAAATCCTCACACGTCCTGGTGTTTAGATTCTGTTCTTGGATCCCAGTAAACAAAATAGGAAGAGACTTTGTAAAAACTGCTCATGTGAGTTCCATGAAAATCTAAAAAGGTAGTCTGTGATTGGATGAAAAACAGCCAATCATAATGCAGCCAGTTAGCAACTTTCAATAAGTCTTCAAATCAAGATAGTTGATGCTCAGGAATGCAGTGTATGAATGCAGGAGTGGAAGGGGTGCATTCTTCTAGGTTGCTTTCAGGAAACTTTGACTGCTGTGATTCCCCAAAACATCTTTATTTTTTCAGGTAAAATAAATGGACTTTACAGCTGATTTGTCAGTGTGACCAAATCCCCTAACAGGGTCGGTTCTCAGCAATCATTGTTTATGACTGCTACAGATATAGGTGAACTCTCAGCAAATCCAGTCTTCTATTTTTGCTGGAGTCTGTTTGCACTTAAAATTTTAATAGATGTGATTCGTTTGATGGTAAAATGGTTTTGGTCTTCATCTTTTTTCCATGAAATTTCCACTGTAGTTTTTACACTAAATTTAAGGCCTATCATTTTAAAGTCTCTCATCCATGTAGATAAGTAATTTACCTGTCTCGAGGTCAATTTATTCAGAATTCAGCTCACTTTGGATGCATGAAAATTAGCCATAATCAGGTTATGTTGACATTCACAGGAGAGGGTGCTGTGGGCAATTTGCCACAAATCTCCTTTGAAGAGAATGCTTGGGAGGAACAGACTAGAACAGATATTACACTTTATTCATGAGCAAAGTAGATTGGTATTCCAGCTCTTTCAGTTGAAAGAGCAAATGAAACTGCATTTGATAAAATCATCTATGAAAAGTTATTCATAGAAGATTTAGTTTTCTCTTCATTTTGTTAGTGGTATTAACCTGGGGGATCAGCCCCCTTCCGCCATGTAGAGAAAAGATATACATCAAATATTGTTGACGGTTGATATAGTTTGAAATCGATGTGTTGCATAGTTAGTGTAAGTTTTGAATAGGAAAATGTAGTCTTAAGACTTTACAATTATCAACATCGGACCTATACCTTTTCTTTCTCCATGAGTCAGACTGTTCGGTTTAAGTAAAAATGAAGAAAAAAAAAAACTGAATAAGTTGTCTTAATGAAAGTGTCAGAAAAATGTTTTAATCATTTAATAAAAGAACTTAAATTTTCAAATTAAACTTATGAAATCTTCAAAAATGTGACCAAATTTCTCCATTCTATTGTCTTTAATGTTTATGAAAACGTGTTTTTTATACTGATTAATGTATGTAATTTTGCTGACTGGTATAATTATACTGTCACCCTACATGGCGACGTAATTATTCCCACTCTCGTATTATAAACTGTTTGTCCCAATAGCATGTGCACAGATTGCTCCACTGCAAAACATGCTTGCTTATAATCTTAGCAATTGTGTTTTGTGTTCCATAACACAATTGCCTCTTTCTGAACAGAACTAACAAAAGGTTAATTGAAATGTTTGCTGGAATTACAAATGGGTGGATTCATATTTTAATGTCGCGACATGACCAAAATAATGAACACATTTTAGTAACATGTTTTGTTAGACTTTGGCATTATATCAATTTGGTGGCGATAAATAATTTTTTTTTTTTTTTTTGGTCAAAAGCTTTTCAGAATTCCTCACACGCTTTCAATTGCAGATGCGTTGTATTAGTTTTTTTTTTTTTTTTTTTTTTTTTTTTTGACATAAGTTTTGAAGAAAAAATACTGAAGTAAAACATGCGTTGTATTAGTTTTTTTTTTTTTTTTTTTTTTTTTTTTGACATAAGTTTTGAAGAAAAAATACTGAAGTAAAACATGCAAAAACAAGTCATTTGTAAGACTACCTACCTCTAATAAGGCTAAAGTCTTATTTCGACCTAGCTTCTCCATATTATATGAAGTATTCTTGAAGTTATGCCATAGAAACGTTAATTCAAAACATTAATCTGAATGTTCAAATGTTGCATGATTACTTTCATCAAAGAGCATCAGATCCACACATGAAATTTGGAAAGATTAGAAATTGAAATTTCGCCTGTAACTGAACCTGTCAAGATCATATAAGATGCAGGGTTTCATTGGCTGCAGTATGGTTCAAGTCTAGAGTTTCTATTATGAACAGAATCAAAGTATCACCCGTAGGACTGTAAGGTCTAGTTGCTTTTTAGAAAAACTAAAATGGCAATGCAGTCGATTTATCTTCAACGGTCATGCAAATTCTTACTGGTTGTGTGCAACTTAAATGATCTTGACTTGCATAAAAGCAAGTTGTTGTGCATATGTACAGAGGTGATATATTTACTAGTCGACATGAAACGGGGCAAAGTAAGAAAGTTAATTTTTTTTTTTTTTTTTTTTTTTTTTTTCCAATTATTGAAGAAAATTGTTACTAGGTGACTTTTACCTTTGAAATAGAACCGATTTAATTTTAGGATATCGAAGCTAGACGATGACGAATATTTTGATAGTTTGATTGATCAAGTGATGTGAATGCTCGGCTGTAAGCAAATTCTGCCAAAAACATAATACCCACTTTAGTGAAAGTAAGGTTTTATATTAAGGCCCCAAAACATGAATATAGATTCAAAAACTTAATCTTATGAAAAAATTCTTTAGGGATTAAGGAAGAGAATGGTTTCATAAATGCGCACCTGTTTTCAACTTGACTCTTATCGGATGAGACAAATGCTGTGTCATTCCATGGTGTATCTGTATGTTGCTAAATTTTATCCATGATCTAGATCACCATAAGCACAAAACAGATAATCGGTCTGTTTGAATAGAGCAGGAAGTTGTGTGCCAAACACAAAATGATACAAAGACCCTCTTCAATAAATTGCATGTCTCTTTTCATAAAATATTCAGAACTAGTGGGACCTGTGGCAATTCCACAGGGGATTTCAACATATGTAATATGTTGGCACTCTGTAGATGTTCAGCATAAATGGAGACACTGATATTATTGTAGCTCTTTAGTTAAAACCAAGTATTTAATTAAGCTAGCAGGGATACCCGTCATAGCCTTGTCATAAAGTATGCTTAAATATATTTTAATTTTTGCAGATTTCATATATATATTAGAGTTAATATTCTATATATTTTTATATATTAGAAATTTGAGATTTCAAATATTACAAAATATATCCATATGACTTGAATCGAAACCAAAACTTAATTCTTTATAAAATTATTCATAAAAATATAGATTACTTGAGTGCTATCAGCTATAATCGAAACTGAAACCAAAACTTATGAATTCTTGGTAAAATTATTACAAGAAATGAAAGTCCATAACAAATGAATCTAAGCGTGACACAGAAAAATATCACACATTATCGTATTAATATAGATGCAAACAATTCAACTAGAAAATTTAATACGATTTTAGCTTAATGTAAATTAGTTGTACCATAGCTAGACTATTTTAATACTTTTGAAGTTGGACCCAAATAGCAATATGTCTGACAAAGCAGCATTTTATTCTATATTTTTTTTTGTTCATGTTAATATGAATACTTTGAAAATATTTGATTTGACTAGGATCATTATTTAAATATTTTCTTACTGATGATTCTTATTGCATTCCATTATTGGCTTCATTGTTACCTATTCTAATAGTAATGTTGTTGCTATGGAAACGAATGTGCAAAACCTTCTCTGCAAATTTAAATTTTCTGAAATGTGCAATATTTTAGGGTTGTTTTCTGTGATAGAAAATATCTTGTCAATACATGACTTTGGTGACTCCTATAGTGTATTGAACTCTTAAAATGATTTTATTTTAATGTCTAACATTTAGTAATGTTCTGTTAAATAACCTGCAAGCAGGACTTTCATAATAGACTGATTTTTGTTAAACACAAATCTTACAAAACAATATGAAAATAACATGGATGCAAATTTTCACTTTGAAGTGGTTTCATGTATATTTTGTCATTCAATATATTGATCAATGTGAGTCTGCATTCAAAATGAGTTTGACCGTTTACTTCAACATCCTGTATTTTTAAAAAAAAATACATTTGAAGTGACCTTGTCACCACTTGAAGTGATGTGGTGTATTTGCGAGATATGGGATGAATATAAAGAATGAGGTATAAAAACACTTTTGTAGCTCAAATATATATTTACAACTGAAGAATTGAGGTCATGGTCTGGAATATGATGAGACATAACTCTGCTCAAAATGTTATTTATGTACAAAATTTTCTGTCAATTATATTTTCTACATGAAATCTGGTTCATTTAACGTCTTTCACCACTAAAAAGCAATAACTTCTAATTGGTTTCAAACTAATATTTACAAATCAATTTCCATCTTAAAGCATTTTTTTTAAAAGGATATTAAAAATCGATGAAATACTTGGCTCAATGAGACCTGAGGCACTTCCAGAATTAGCATATAACAAGTTTCATACAACGGATGAAACCGATATCTTGTTTTACTTGCCTTTGTACTTTTTTTTTTTTTTTTTTTTTTTTTTTTCTTCAAAACCAAACGGCATTAATTCTGCACACACACACATATATATATATATATAATATATTAAATTTTTTTTCCTACACTAAAAACCAATCTCGTGTCTAACTCTGCCTTTGTCTTGTTTGTCTCTCTACAAGGTGGTTATTTTTTGTTTTATTTACAAAACGTTTTGAATAAACAAGCTATTCTGATTTGATTTTATTCTTGTAAATAACTATTAGGTTGGTGCAAAAATGTCTTTTTATTGATGTTCAACTTCATGTCGGAAAATATTTTTGCACCAACCTAATATTTTATACCCCTTTAGTAAAATAACTCTTTCTGTACATTTCTACGTAAAATATTAGTTTACTGTTGCTAAAGTTAATGTATGAAAGTATTTAAGTATTGGATTGTATTAAAAGGGTGCACAGAAAATACCTTTTCAAGTCTTTTACACTTCACTAGGAGCAAAGTGTACTGCCTGCTCTGATAGTACTTTTTTTTTTTTTTTTTTTTTTTTTTTTTTTTTTTTTTTTTTTTTTTTTTTTTTTTTTTCTCTCTCCACCTCTTTTATCAGGAATCTTTTCATTCCAATTCAAATCTCCTTTTTGAGCTGGATTTTCTCTATTCAAAATTGACTTTGTCTAATTCCTCCCTTGTCAGGAGGCAAAAAAAAACTTTAGTTAAAAAATTTCTTTCTATAAATTTTAGGGTTAATTTTTAATGTAGAGAAAATCCAGTCCCCACCCCCAGAAAGGAAATCCTCTGGATTAGGATAAAAATTAGCTCAATCTAGGATTTCTTTCACTTACTGGGGAAAGTAAAGATGAAGTGTAATATCAACCAAAAAGTCGAGCAGTATTTCAAATAAGAGGGTCATTCCAAAAGTAAAGCCTATTTTTTAACTCTAAATTTTAGATCTACAAGGACGGGGGTCGTACTTTTTTTTATTTATTTTATTTATTTATTTTTTTTTTAATAACATCTTCTCCAGAACTTATTTTTCTATATAGCCACTTCCATTCTCAATGCACTTTTGCCAGGAATTCAATGACATCTCTGCTTCTGGTGCACGTTCATTCCACGAGTTGCTTTTTTAGTCTCACACCATCAATATCTGCAACAGATGAAACTTTAGTCATGAAAGTCAGTCATCATAACAATGCAATTTGAAATCCTTTCGGATCCATTTGTGGAATAAAATCGGAGGCATTACTTTTGGAATACTCCTTGTATTTTCAGTGTCTTTTTAATGCAATCCAATATTTAAATATTTTTGCAAAAAAAAAATTGACAAATGTATTTTATATGCAGTTTTTAAACTTTATTTACAAAACAAATACACGTACTTGCCTTTGCAGAATACTTAAGTTTTTTGTTTGTATTTACAGATAGTTTTCTAAATAGACTGTATGAAAACAAATCTGAAATTTGAGTGTTGTTTAAATTCAAATGCAAATAATTGACATATGTGTCACTGCAACATGTCTTTTGATCTTTGTTAATTCTGGGGTACCCGAAGTCTAATTAATCCAAATACTCTTTGTATCTAATTTAAGACCATTTTTGAAATCACATACATCAGATTTCATTTTTTTTTTTTTTTTTTTTTTTTTTTTTTTTGCCTTGACCTTTTAAATTGATGCCAGAAGTGAATCTTGAAATGAAGCTGAGTTTCTGGAGCGTTAGCTCTCGATATCTCGGATAAGCTTGGTTTCAAAGGTGTAACAAGACTTATTTCCACGTTTTTAAAACCCCTTGATAGACGTTAAAAAAAAAAATCACTGCAGAAAATCACTTTTTTAATTTTATGTCATGCTTACATGATTTCCAAAAGAAAACATTTTGTGGTTAAACATGCAGAAAATATTAGACCATAAACACGCTAGCATCTTTTCTTAAACCAACTGTTATGTTTATTGGATTGTTAATATTCATTGATATTTGCATATCTTTTATCAGTATTGTGTTATAGGTCGATACACATTCACAAAAAGGCAATATGCAACATTACATCTTAAAGTTAATTTATGGCATAAAATAAGTTTGTACTTCAGTTCAAAGTTTGCCATAATGAATCGCCGTTTATCAAGGGTCATTAAAGAGTAAGGGTTAATGAGTTTCTAAGGTGAATCATGGCACAATACTGAGACTTGGTAACTGGATTAAACTGAGCAGAATTTAAGGTGATAAGTACTTAACATTGGACTTTAAAACTGTTGACTGGGAAGCAGTTAGTGATACTGTCATCCACTGATGGTAGTTATTGGAAAGAAACTCTGCTCATGAAAGTTCTGTTTAGTTTTTTGTATGGAAATGTTTACAATGATTGTAACTAGAATTTTTTATTTTGCAGAGAAGGTGCATATATTAGAGCTCAGTTGAACATTTACCATTAAAGACTAACAACTTCTCTTCTGTGGGGGGGGGAGAGGACGTCCCCCCCCCCACTAGATTATAAAGTTGGTTTTGTACTATCCAGGTAGGAAAGGATGCTCTGAGTGGCACCTCCATAGATGTGCCAATAATACTCCATCTTAAGACGTACCTGATTCCTATGCAGGTAGAGAATTGTTAGGAGTAAGATGCTTTAAAAGTGACTAAGCATGTCTTATGTCGTGTCCAGCAATAACACTGTTACTAATAACTACCACAGTGCTGTTTACAGTGTATTATTTGCTGATAGTCGTTTGGACAGAAATAAATTTAGAACTGATAATTAATAAAATTAAGTTTAACATTTGCCCTTATTATTTTTTGTTTTTAAATGACTCTTTAATGTTGTCTGCAGTATTGGATGTGACTATTAAGCTAATTGTAAACATGAACAAATTGCAGATTATTTCTAAATCTTCCAATCCAAAAAATATCTACAACTGAGCAACGCTGGGTGAAGACTGCTAGACATGAGAAATATTTGTATTTTCTTTTAATTACATAAATATTCCCAAGCTATGCCGAGTCGGGACAGCCAGCAGCACATTTCTATGTGCTGCTGGAAAACCTTAATTTGAAGACTGGCTATTTTTGAGATTTGATCACAATGGAAAGAAACTGGAGGGATGCTGTGGCTCTGGCTTCAGACTGAAAATGATGGTATACTTTGACTGCCTCATGCATCGCAGGACACAGTTCTTAAATCTAAGCAGTACATAATAGCATGATTCATCTGAATAAAAACAGTTGAATGTTGTAGTTCAAAAGTAAATACCTTTTCGTCTCTTTATTTCTTTTATAAAAAGTTAATTTTCTGGAAGAACTCTGCTTTTCATTTTTGACTCTTAACTGTTATCTGTTTGTTACTACTTAGTGGTTTGAATCAACTCTTTTCCTAAATAAGAAATTGCCCCTTCATGAAAAACATTAACATCTTTGCCACAAACTCAATTTGTCTTGCAGATAAAAAAAATCCAGTGGTGAGGCCACATTTGGAGGCTGTGAGGAAGGTGGAGTTACCTTTTAGTTATTGTTGCTCCCAGGTCAACTTTGGCCTAGAGTGGGAATGTGATAACCAATGACGAAGCTGAATTCGTTCATCCAAATTATTTCTATGACTACCAATTGATTCTAGCATCAATATTTGCTGCTATTGTTTTGAAAAGGAATTTAAGTAACTTATCTCCCCTTGCTATTCTCTTGCTCTATATTGATTCAATCACTTTTCTTTTTTTGCACTATTGAAAGTGCAGATGGCATGCATGCTTATCAAGTACTACCAAGACTTTTTACCTGCAAGTTGCTAATGTATTTAAAATCATAATTGCAAAATATTTTGAAGCGTTTTCTTACGCTTATCAAAAGGAAATATACATTCATGATTTCATGGGAGATCACATTGATTTTCAATAGAAATAATTCTCCCAGATAACCTGTCTTTAAAAAAAAAAAATCAATCCTCAAAACAAATCGTTGGTCATTCTCAAACTAAGTTTTGACATACACGCTTATATATTTTCATAAACGTTTGTAACCAGTCGGAGAACAAATTTGACGGCTTAACTTTTATTTGTAAGAGTAAGCATATGTATGGTGACCCAAGTGTTTAAAGTACTAGATATAATCCCATATAATCCCAACTCTGTGGTAAAAGAAATGAGTGCCAGAGCTATATGGAAAATGAAGTCTTTGATGAAGACTAAAGTGAGAATAACTGTTTATACAGCACTTTAATCTTTTATCATGTTTAAAATTTCGATTTGGTGTCTAATTCCGGTGTTGAGGCTTTATTTCAATAAAAATTTGTCATCTCTGAAACAATCGTACACATTTGTTAATGTTGAATTCTTGGAGCCTAAGTGATTTTTTTTTTTTTTTTTTTTTTTTTTTTCAAAATCACTACCTTGTGTCCATCCGCCATTAAATTTTTAGTTTTATGCTACATTTGATTTTATTGTACAGGAATGTGCTTGTATATAAAAGGGGCAATCACACCAACAGAAAATGCTTTCGTGGCAACTGTGCAAGCAAAATAGGAAATTGATGTTTAAATGAAACGGACAGCACTCGGCTAGTTAAAGGCAGATTGCAGTTACAATATTTCTTCCAAGAAAAACCAATGTTTCACGAAAAAAATTATAAACATTAAAATCTGTTTTAGCATATAAAGAATTTTAATTTCTGATTTTTATCATTTGGATTCAGTTTTCATCTTTAGTGTTATTTGCACAACGTTCTGGCTGAGGTAGCCTTAAACTTTCAGGTGTATTTTGAACTCTCGAATCTGCATGGAATTTCTAACTGGTCATGGCTGATGGAACAAGAGCATGCTACCTTTGGATTGAATAAAGGGTACTGTTCAACATTCCATGCAGATTTTTCAAATTCAATAAAAATTCAGTTCGACATAATACAACTAAAGGTCGAAAGTTATATCAGCTAAAACGTGATTTGTAGTCCAAATAATCCAAATATAAACTTAATTATTAAAAAAAAGCGGTTTCAAGCTGTAACATCTCCTCGTAGATAATTGAGTTTTAGTTTGTATCTTCCTACAATCATTGTAATGAGGACCATTCATTCATTCAACAGGGTATTCCAGAAGTTTTGGGTATAGTGTCTTGCAACTATTGGACTCCTTGTAACTGGTAATCTATATATCAATACGATAGCATGTTATTTTGTGTCATTTGATTGTTATGTACTTGCATTTCTTGTAATAATTTTACCAACAATTCTTCATAAGGTTCGATAAGAGCTGATGGCATTTTTTTTTTTTTTTATATAATTTTACCAAGAATTCCTCAATCATAATCATAGCTAATGGCACTCCAATTTCTTTTAAATAATTTTATCAAGAATTCTTCATGGGTCTTGGTTCCGATTATAACTGAAGGAACGTGTTTGTTCCAAATCTGAACCCAAAATATTTTTGAAATTGCTTTATAAGATATAAAAATCGATAGAACATGACTCTGTAATATACAAAATTTGCAAGAATTAAAGTAGATTTAATTGTATATTACCACCTGGCTACGTCGGGCATCTCTACTAGCTTGGATAAATACTTTTGCAGTTTTAACAATAGCTACAATATCGATGTCTCCATTTATGCTGAATATCTACAGAATGCTGACATCAATATATTACATATGAATCCCCCCCCCCGTGGAATTTGGGCACGTCCCACTAGACATGCATAATTGTCTTAAGACCTACAAGCCAGTTGTTCCCTACTGGCTCTTCTGATTTTATGGATCCTCTACTCAAAAGCAGTTCATATCTAAAGTTGAGAGGCATTACATTGTTTTAGTTTGGCAGCAACACCAATTCTTTATAAATTTACCATCCTATTTCATTATGAACTCTCTAGTATATCTTTGGAATTTTCTACAAAATGCATGTTAAACAAATGTTCATGATTCACCATTTGCAAATTCAAGGAAGCAGACCGGTTTTTCTGGTAAAGTGAACATCATTATTGGATTTGAAAAAAATCATTAACCTTGCAAAAAAAAAAATTATTGAATTTTAGTTTAAAAATGAGACCAATTTTATCTTACCTTTTTATAGTTCAGCAAATATGCTGATTTGAAATGTGTCAAACTTTAAACTCTCCATACTAAGAACAAAACTAAGATGCACATCCCCCCCCCCAAATTAGCCTTTTAGTTTTCTGTTGCTCCAATTTTCACTGCAAAATTAAAGTAAATCCCTCAATTTCTTACTTGCCTGTAACAAGTGGAAATAAAACTCCTGATCCAACCGTCTTTATTACAAAACAGTACAAGTTAATTTTTCTTAATTATAAAACTTACTATCCTTTTTAAAAAGGATATACATTTTTTAAAACGATTTTCTGAATATTTTTCAACATATTTGTCATCACTGCAGACCTATTGTGGAAAGCTGAACACTTTGAAATAAGCTTTGGCATATATCAAAATGCCTGCCAGAAAGGATAAGGTGTGAAGCTCTGTCAAAAGCTAATCTCTTCTGAATCTAACCCTTGACTTGAGATGTTTTCCTTCCTGAAATCCTCATTCTGTCTTCTACAGAGAAATCTATTCAAACTTATTTGCTTTATCAAATCCTAACTTGATATATTTTATTTGTAAAAATGACTTCAATTTCTCGATTCAGAAAATACAATTTTTAACCACATAACCATGTCCTAGAAAGATTGCTGGTAAATTAATGTCGTTTTTAACTACTTTTCCTGTCTTACAACAGATCTATTGTTTGGCTATCATTGAAATTCCTGCACCCGCTTTTTTTTTTTTTTTCTTTTAACAAAACCTTAGACAGCAAACTCATTTGTCAACGCTATTGGGACCCAGCTCCAAATGCAATATTTTCTTTTGGTTATGGTTGTATTACATTGAAATGCTTTTTGGATCACTAAAGTTAAGTAACGTTGAGCCTGGTCAGAGGTATGACCACTTGGGAATTTACTGGGTGCTTTAAGTAATGGAATGCCAATTATTGGCAGCAACTGGACATGGTATGTAGTGCTTATTCTTTCAAAATACATTAATGTGAGGGAGAGGTATGCATCATCTCATGTGCTATAGGTGAAATGACTACGTCTGAGCCTTGGTAGGGCAATTTGTTTAGAAGGAAAACTCTGGTTCTGTCGGTTTCAGTTATTTTTACTTCTCTATTCCACTAGATTTCGAGTTTGAGAAGCTATTAGAGTAGAAAACCTTCCAGCATCTAGAGATCTCTACAGTGAAGGGGTGATTTTGCTGGTTGTATTGGCGTGAAGTATAATTGAAGTATGTTCTGTTGAAGTACTTGTAAAACAAGCACAGGGATGCGACATGATTAAAGCTTGTTAACCTATTAAGTTAGAAATTTTGACATTGCCCATTAGGAAGATAAAAGTGCAGTAAGTTTGGAGCACATTGAGAATGCAGCATTTATGGTGATGAGACATGGCTGGAGTTTGGTAGACAGTGTTAGAAACTCTTATTTGCACCCTGTTTAGGAGGGAGAGACTAGTGGTTGGTGCACCAGCATAGATGTGGCAACTATACTCCATGCATGGGCGAATTGTGGTTTCATAAAGATACAGAATACTAGCAGGCATGAGAATTTCCTTATCTGATAAAGACCAACGCTGCAGTTTCTGCAGACTTGGCAGTATCTTCTATGTATTTCAGTTTATGCTACCTGTGAATATCATTAGGCTGGAGTTTGAATGTTGAACTCTTTAAAAGGGTGCTATCAACCATTGCATTTGATGGTTGATAAGGTTTCTCAAAGGAAAGGAGATTTGTGTTGGTTGCATTAAGTGCAACCATCTATTTGTCCTCCTTTTTATCTGATCTATTATTACCTGCTTCTGTTTCAGCTCGTTTGACTCCTTGGTCTAGTGGTCTCCAACTCGCTGTTTTGATACCTCATGATACAGCTTATGCCAGTAGCTTCTTTCCAAGGATGGCAGTTTTGTGTAACTTTCTTCCTGCCTATAACCTTAGTCTTACTAAGGCCAATAGACATCTTTGTGATAACTCTTGCTCTTGTTAGCTTCTTACATCAAATGGCTTTGTCTTGTCTGAAGCGACTTCCATAAAACGAAACACTACTGTATTTTCAATTGCAGAGTGTATCTATACTTCAAAACTATTTGGAATAGTCTTAGCTCTATCATCTCAGAAATGATTCTGCATTTTTTTTTTTTTTTTTTTTTTTTTTTTTTTTTTTTTAAGAATGTATGCTGTGTGTTGCCTCTGATTGGTTAATCAGTATGGTGTTTCATACCCTTTAAATAGTTAAAAACAGCCATGAATCATGATCTTGTAACAGCACCACATTCAGGAGTGTTGCTGCTAAATGAAGGCTGGCTGTTTGGTCTGGAATTTTTTTAGGAGAATGTACTACTGCATACGAGGGTGCGTTCAATAAGTAATACCCCCTGACCCACTTCTTACAGCAGTTAAGCAAAACCTACCACAGTTTTTCATTACATAGAAAACCACTCTAAGTTATGTATATCTCATCTCTGGAGATTGTTTTTATAGAATAATTCAGATGTGACAAGCACTGACATGACTTGCCTCAGAAATCAAGGCTGCACTATTTAAGGGAAACTCTTTCAAAAACCACTTCATGGCTGGAAAGAGACGAAAGTTAAGTGTAAAGTTGGAACATTTCTTGCAAAAGGATACTTTGCTGATCTTGCTCTGCTTCTTTTTTTGCTAGTTTCTCTTATTCTTCACTTTTGAAGAAATTAGGTTCCTGTAATTGTGGTTTGCCAGTAAATCACTACTCTATCCTCGTCCCAGATAACTGAGCATGACCTTGTCAACAGAGGGTTACACCCTTGTTTTGTTTGGAGGTGGTGAGTAAAAATACTTTGGGAGAGTGCTGCTGTTAAACCATGGCTGGCTCTTTGAAGAAATGCTATCTTGGATAATATTGATTTGCCATCTTAGGCTTTGGAGTTTTAAATAGTTTCAACATGGCAAAAACCACATGTTATGGTTTAGCAGCAAGTTGATCAAAGTGTATCTGTTCTCATGCTACACTTCACCTTTTTCTTGTCCTTGGTCACTTGAGAAATTTTTCATTAGAGACACTTTTTATTTTTATCTAGAATGGCCCTTTTTGGGAGCTGGATTTTCCTCGCATTAAAAACCGACCTGGTGTCTAATTCTGCCCTTGTAAAGAGGCAAGTAAATAGGAATATTTTTTTTCTAGTATTTAAAAATACTGGTGATTCGACTTTGATTAGTCTTGTATGTTACTTGTGTTTGTGATAAATCAAGACTGTCAAGCACCTCAATATAAGCAAACTTAGTGACGAGCAGTATGAATTTTGGCATGCTAGGGCAACTGCTGATGTGCTGACTTATATCACATAGATTAGTGAATCTTTTGATGGGGGCTTTGTTTCACAGGGTTTTTCAAATTTTCTCACCAAACAAGACATAGTAGCCTTCTACATCAAAGTGGAACTATCAGGGACATGCATTGCAAGGATACTATATAGGGAGTTGAGCAGCAAGATGTCTGTTCACATTACACTTGAACTTCTGTATGTCAGTACAGTTGGAAGCAATAACCTAGAAGGGAATTCCAAAATCTAGTAGTTCTGGGGAAGAAACTATTAGAATAGAGGGCTTTCTTACATTCTTTTGTTCGTATTCCTCTACAGATTGGAGGCCTTCCTATAGTGTTTCTGCCATTGCCTTAAATGTATTCATTTGTGTTGCTAGTTTTTCACCAGTTTTTTTTTTTTTTTTTTTTTTTTTTTTTTTTTTGTGCTAAACTGGTTCCTCCTTAACAGTAAGAACCTCTTCCTACTGCAATGAAAAAACAAATCTTGATGAAAAGCCCCTCACTGGAATTATAATTTCAGAAATGCATAAATGAAACAAGTTTAACTTGTATTCAATTCTTTATTTTAAGGAAAATGTGAGGATCTTAAATAATTGAAATTGATTAGAAGGGTCAAGTGTTTGCAGAACAATGACCTATGAAACCGGTATTCAGTGTTGGGATAATTAATTGAAATCTGGAACCGGAACTTTTTGGGGTATCAGAATCAAGAATGCCAAAAACGATTCCTTTAATTTTTGTTTAAAACAAAATCTTCCACTGCTGGTAGTCTATAATATAATCTCACCTGTCTGTTTAAATGTATGTCTCGCAAAAACTTTCAACAGAGGCAACGGATTCCGATATGATCAGTAATATTTTGAAGCTCGACATGTCTCTGATGACAAATATTGAAAAATTGGCCAAAAACGTTAATTCCTTCACCCTAAACTCGGCCATTGGTTGAACCCCCCCCCCCCCGCCGACATTTTAGCAAGTTATCGTCACTGTTAGATTAACTTTTGTAAATTTCAACACTTTTGGCTTCTGGTTACACCATGGAGACATTGGCTAAGATGTCAGATTTTCTTTCACTTTCTTTTCTGCCTTCGCGTCACTGTTTTGAGCCTGCCTGCCTACCACCACTTTTTTTTTTTTTTTTTTTTTTTCCTCAACACACCTCCGGGCACCCAGGCTAGTAATAAAATTGATTTTTAAACTACCAGTAAAATTAAAATCTATAGATCCCCCACCCACAAGTTGTTTTTTGAGAAAATATATGCACATTTAATATGCGTTTTTACTGTAATCTGAGAAACTCAATAGTTAAATATTTAGATTCATAAAGAATCGGAATCTGTAATTAGAAAATATATCGAAATGTTAATTCAGATATGCAGTTTTTTCTGAAGTTTTTGAGAAGTCAGTTTTCCTATTCATATGCCCACAAAGGGTTTATAATTAAATCTGTACCAACATAAATCCGAGGTTTCAAAATGGGTAAATGTCCGAGTAAAATGCTACGTTTGTAGTGCCGCCTCCTGACTACACATATATTTTTGGTATCTTTGAAAAGTGCCCAGAACAGCACTAACAATATATGTAGTTAAATGGATGAATGAAAAATTACTTATGTTATGAATAAGTCACTAGTTAGCAAGTGCTACCTTGTTTAATAGGAATTTTGAAATGAAAAATAAATTAACAAAATATATTTATATCAACAATTTTAGACATGCAAGATATACTTTGAAAGACTAAAGTTTGTTGGGTTTTAGTTTTTAAATAAAGTGTCAGTTTGTTTTCAATGTTTTGTATGTGTAGGAGTTCCCTGGAGATGTTGCAGCAGGCTTAAATTTCAGTGAGACACTCGAGTCAAATATTTCAAGTTGTTTAATTCTCTCCCACTGCAAGAACTTGACACCAAGGTTGAAAGTGGGATTGGGAAGTGATCACTCCCAAGGAGGAGCACTCTGACTTGCAAAAAGTGCCTGGGCAGTCCATCGGTAAGGGCACCTCAAGTGATTAGCAATAAACTCTCCTCAGAAGGCAAGGCCTGGAAAGGCAGACCTCTTAGAACTGCACAGAATTAAACTCCCACCATAATCAATAGAACCCAGATCCTTACAGGAATGGTCTAATCTTTGATTTTGGGAGCCCAGGATTTTTATCCTGGGCCATGTTGACATTGAGTTGTCCTGGCACATTGCAGGTGTCACCTGGAAGAATTCTGGTTTCACTTGACTAGGCCACTCTTATAGGCTGTAAATTTCACACAGGATTCATACTTTAGGAGTTTGAAACCAATTTTTATTGGTTTAAAAATATCGACTTCACACGTTCCTGTAAAAACTATTTGCTTTAGAAGTGAAAAGGGCAAATTTCAACAAATCAGAAAAAGAATAGCAATTAAAACCATTTTCCTTTTTTAACATTCATTTGAATCTTATCTCAAATTCAATACCAAACTTCCGTGAAAGGAAACGGTAACCCAAACAACAAAACAAAGTAGCTTATCAATTCAATAACTTTTCTATGCTCTCGCACCTAATCAACCACATGTTAGTATTAAGAGGGGGGGGGGGATACCCAGTCTTAAAATATGCTTGAATATATTTTAATTCGTTTCCTATTACTACAGAGCTAGTTCACTATTAACAATTATATTGCACCTAATATATAGTACTGATTTCAAGATTTAAAAAATGATTTGGGTGCCATCAGCTAGAATCGAAACCAAAACATTCAGCACTCCAGGCATGTTCCCTACCATTTGAGTTATAGATAAGATTTAAAATTAAACCACTTCAAGCTATGAATGAGCTTGCGCATGTGAAAAATAATAGAAATGTCGGCAAGTTGACAAACATTTTGCATTTCAATTTGCTGCCATGTTATTCATCCATCCAAAGATTTTACTGGTTATAAACAATACTTGGTGTGTTTACTACTTCCTATTAATTTCAGTGCTATGTTATCAGTAGTTTAAGAGTTTATTGGTTAAATATTTTCGAACATCCATCCATCTATAGCCCTTAAGCCCCTGGAGGGGCATAGGCCATCTACAATTGTTGTAGATGTTTTTGTAGCGAAGAGTTTTTATTACAGGGTGAGGGTGCTGGCCCTACGTCCAACCTTCCCAGAAGGTACATACAGCGCCTAGCCTTCCCAAATGGTCACCCATCTGGTACTGGCCAGGCTCAATGTTGCTTAACTTTGGTGATCTAGCAAATTGGTGTGTCAACATGATTGTGCCATACAAACATGCATACATCTGTTTTATTTATATAGAAGGGAAATAATTTGGTTATGAGAAAGTTTTAGTTCTGAACAGGGATAAAAATATGATAGGATGAGTTTGAGTTTACCAGTTATTTGGGATGCAGGAAACCCAGGAATCTAAGGATTCATAAGATGGACATCTCTTGATGCTTCAAAGCCATAGACCAAACTGAATTCAAGATTTTACTCCTTCCATTGAAGGGGGAGGGGCATTTCATGTGATTAGAATTAACGCTACCTAATGTGTTGAGAGAGAGGAACACTTGAGGGGTAAGAAATGAAAGATTTTAAAAATTTTATTACCAACTTACTGGCATAGATTTTTGTACTTTGAACTGTAGGTCAGCAATTCTAGACTGTTCTAAGAAATTCAAGTTTTCACAAACTTGATAGCACAAGCCTTTGCCAGTTCTGGCAGTGGTATCATCGTACCATTCATGAACAGAGCTCCTTTCCAAGGGATTTTTATTTGTGGAACTTGTCAGTATGGTACTTATTCCCTGCAGATGACACTATGGCCGTCTTTAAATTCTATATCAAATACTTGTGATAAATTGAACTCTATTCATTCCATATATAATTTTCAATCCTTAAAATATTTATCCTTTAAATAGTGTACATTTGAAATCAGAAATTGGCAAACGGTGTTTATCAAAAACTCATTATTTTATGCAGCATAGATTTTGGCTGAATTTTAAATATTTCTAGCCTTGGATCTTTTTATTTACTTTTTTGAGTTGGCTTCTTAAAAATTAAAGTATTTCAAAATACCATATTTAAAAAAAAAAAAAAAAAAAAATCCTGCTTCTATAGCATTTGTATTGAACCAAACGAACTTTGGCTAAATTATCCTGTTTAGTTTAGGACTTGCCCGGGTGTTTGAAGTTGTGCGTTGAGCAAAAAATAGTGGAAGGCAGGCTCAAACCCGTAATGCGAAGGAGGGAAAGAACGTAAAACCTGTGACTTTGCCGTTGCGTCCATTGCAAAACTGGAATGGCGAAAGTTTAAGGCTAGTTAATCAAAAAGAGGGGATGACTTTCGAAAATATTGGCGAAAAAAAAAATGACCCCCTCCTTGTAAGGAAAGTGCCCAGTTGATGGTGAAGGAATTAATGTTTGTAGCCAATTTTTTTGATATTTGTTGTCTGAAGGGTCGCACTTCAAAACGATACTGATTTTGTGAAAATCCGTCGCCTGTCGAAAGTTTTAGGCAAACATACATAGACATGTATTTAAGCAGACAGGTGAGATTATATTATAAATTACACAAAAATTATATTATAGATTACACAAAATTTATATTATAAATTACACAAAATTTATATTATAGATTACACAATTTATATTATAGATTACACAATTTATATTATAGATTACACAATTTATATTATAGATTACACAATTTATATTATAGATTACACAATTTATATTATAGATTACACACAATTTATATTATAGATTACACAATTTATATTATAGATTACACAAAATTTATATTATAGATTACACAATTTATATTATAGATTACACAATTTATATTATAGATTACACAATTTATATTATAGATTACACAATTTATATTATAGATTACACAATTTATATTATAGATTACAGAAAATTTATATTATAGATTACACAATTTATATTATAGATTACACAATTTATATTATAGATTACACAAAATTTATATTATAGATTACACAAAATTTATATTATAGATTACAGAAAATTTATATTATAGATTACAGAAAATTTATATTATAGATTACAGAAAATTTATATTATAGATTACAGAAAATTTATATTATAGATTACAGAAAATTTATATTATAGATTACAGAAAATTTATATTATAGATTACAGAAAATTTATATTATAGATTACAGAAAATTTATATTATAGATTACAGAAAATTTATATTATAGATTACAGAAAATTTATATTATAGATTACAGAAAATTTATATTATAGATTACAGAAAATTTATATTATAGATTACAGAAAATTTATATTATAGATTACAGAAAATTTATATTATAGATTACAGAAAATTTATATTATAGATTACAGAAAATTTATATTATAGATTACAGAAAATTTATATTATAGATTACAGAAAATTTATATTATAGATTACAGAAAATTTATATTATAGATTACAGAAAATTTATATTATAGATTACAGAAAATTTATATTATAGATTACAGAAAATTTATATTATAGATTACAGAAAATTTATATTATAGATTACAGAAAATTTATATTATAGATTACAGAAAATTTATATTATAGATTACAGAAAATTTATATTATAGATTACAGAAAATTTATATTATAGATTACAGAAAATTTATATTATAGATTACACAAAATTTATATTATAGATTACACAAAATTTATATTATAGATTACACAAAATTTATATTATAGATTACACAAAATTTATATTATAGATTACACAAAGTTCTGTTTAAATTCTGTACAAGTACTAAAAATATTCAAATTTTAAAGTTTGATTAAATTTGATTTAAATCAAACTTATAATCGTTTTTATTTTCTTTGTTAATTTAAAAAATGTTGGCAATAAATTGTCAAAGATCTATAATATAATGGAACTTTTATCAATTTGTTAATTTCATCACCAAGCAGACTCTATCTTGCCTATTTATCTTTCAATTGATAATCATTGCATCACATTAATCGTTCACCTTCAGTGGTGACTCCTTACATAAATAGATCTTGCTCATCTGTTTGTCTACTTTTAGAAATGGAAAATATGAATAGTAAATAACTAAGATTTTTTTTTTTTTTTTTTTTTCACCCCAAACAAGACACGTTGCCACTTTGTAGGGGGCTACTATCAGGGACATATAAGCTACAGGGATACTATGTAGGGAGTTGGGCAGCAAGATGTCAGTTCACATTACACTTGAACTTCTGCATGTCAGTACAGTTGGGGAAGCAGACCCGGAAGGGAATTCCAAAATCTAGCAGTTCTGGAGTAGGTTCTCTTACATCTAGGAATCTTTACTGTGAAGGGATGGGATTTAGAGGAATTTAGTTTTGGGGGGGGGGTACAAGTGCTTGTAGTTCGTCAGCATTCACCGTTAAAGTATTTGAAGAACAGGCAGAGGGATGCAACATTTCGTCGATGGGACAGGCTGAAGCTTGACAGTTCAGGACCTATCGGGTTGGCAACTTTTGAATCTTGTCTAGGAGCGAGAGACTAGTAGCAGATGCACCAGCCCAAATATGACAATACTCCATACATGGGCGAATGGTGACCTTATACAGGTACAGGATACTTTCGGACATTAGTAGCTTTCTAGCACGGTAGAGAGAACCTACCTTTTTCGCAGCGGTCCTGGCAATGCTCTCAATGTAATTGTTCCAACTCGTGTTTCCTGTGAACGTTAGGCTGAGGAGTTTAAAAGATGTACTTTCAGATAGTCTTTGGCCATTGCTATTGGTGTTAGAGAAGGTTTCTTGTAAGTTTAATCTTGGCAGCATTGAATGTGACCATCCATTTTTGTCCCCATTCCATTAGATTGGAGGTCATCCTCTTGTGTTTCTGGCTTTTTTAGATACGTGTTCATTTGTTTTCGTGTTGTCTGTTATAGAGCATGGTATCATCAGCATATATTCCTTTCTCATAATTTTATCAGGGAGGTAATTTATGAATATTAGGAATAGAGGTCCAAGGATAGACCCTTGAGGCACTCCTGCATCATATTAGATGTACGACCGTTGAGGACAACCTAGATTTTTCTTGTCTAAGGATTTAATTATGTTAAGTGTTCTTTCAGTAATACTGTATGATCTGATTTTCCTGAGAAGACCTTCATGCCATACCCTGTCAAAAGCCTTATATATATATATAATATATATATATATATATATATGAGCTACCGCTCTACCCTCCCCTGCTTTGTCCAGTGAATGGTATATACATTCAGAGATTAGTTAGGATGTCTGCTGTGGAACGGGCTTGCCTAAGTCCATATTGTTGGTCTGTCAGTTTAGCATCTGTAAGGTGATGGACTAGAGCTTGGTTAATTATGGACTCCAATATTTTGGCGAAAAGTGAGGCTAATGGGGCGATAATTTACTAGATCGGTTCTTTCGTCAGAATTCTTGAAAACTGGTATCACAGAAGCAGTTTTCCAGCAAGATTCATTGAGGCATTTGTAAAGTTTGGAGAGAACTGGAGCTACTTCTGCCAGCACTTTTAATAGCACAGCCGGGATGAGATCAGAAATAAACCAAAACCTTGATCTTCAGTCTGAGGTTATACCAACTGACCTTCCTATTTGGACATTCCTATAGAGCTTAAAACCTTATCTTAACAAAAATAATTTTGACGGTATAGATTTGTTTGAATTTATGATTTGAAATATAAGTGGTAAAATAAATGACTCTAAATATTATTTATTGATAATATTTTTTTTTTTTTTCTTTTTTTTTTTTTTTTAAACAATTCTTTTGCTTTTTAAAGTGGCATTAAAAATAATTCAGTATTATACTAGCAAATATATGCAACCAAATGCAGCATATTACTGCTAGTTAAAAAAAAAAAAAGATTTAGTATCTCATTTTTCCACCATGAGAAATAATTGATATAATACAGGTGTGGTCTGATTTTTCTTTTTACCTTTAAATCCCCCCCCCCTCCTTGAGAGTTGAACCAACCGGCGGCCTTCGGGACAAGATCAAAGTGTAGTATCTGTTCAGATGCTGCATTTCAATTTCTTGTTCTGTCAGTGGAGGAGAAATCCTTCACGACTGAGACAATTTTTATTTTTGTTCCTTTTCTCCACGTTAAAAAACGACCCTGGTGTCTAACTCTGTCCCGTGGGGAGACATTGTAAATAGGAACAAAACAAGGGGTGTGAAGCAAATATTACCAAAGGCAAGCAAAGTTACTTCTCTTCCTACTTTAAATTTTGTTTTTCAACTTTTTTCTTTTACTTAAAAATAACGATAATTTGAAAGCAAAACAATGTTTTCATTAAAGCCAAAGTCGGGCCTTAATAATTACTCGAAAATTAAAATATTAGAATATTACATTTTTGCACAATCGGTAACATTTATTGGATGTGTTTCTATCGGTATTTTCATTTTCGATTTTTAAGCGATTATAGAGGCTCAATTATTTCTGAGATTTCGTTTTGCTTTTTAACTCGACACGCTTTATTTTTATATAAAACACTTTAAAATAAGTGAAAACTAACTTAAGTAAGAAGAAAAGTAAGTTTGTCTTTGATAACATTCATTTGCTTTTTCTTTCACCCCCTTGTTTTGCTTTAACTATTATGGGGAATGTGGGGGGGGGGTCATGATTTTGATTTTTATATTTAGAATATCCCCCCCCCCTGATGGAATTGAACCAACCTATGAAAAAAAAAATTGGCAATTTTATCTATCTGTATTCAGATGACTTTCAAAATTTAACAAAATTTTCCTTAGAAAACTGATAAACATTTACAGATAATATCCGTATTTCTTGTGAAGTTGCTAGTGTAGACAAACAAATGCATACTAGTTAACAGATATTTTGGGCTTCTATAAATATCTGTCAACGTGCATAGTAAAACACTCCTATAATATATAACGCCACCGATACTGCCCCAACCACATCAGGTGTCCTTAACCTCGTCGAATTCCACCCGATATGACAGGTGTTCTTTTGATTGTACATTGTCTCGTCATAAGTTGGCCTGTTGATCGTCTTCACCCACTGTGTTTTCATGGTGGGGCGCTTTGCCTCTCGATCGAATCATCTACCCTGTGTAGGTAGTCTCCAGGTACATCAATCCCTCCGCTGGTCCTTGCGGCTTGCTGCAAAATGAAGAGTCCTCACCACAAACAGAACTCCAGTTTATAGCAATAACAAACTATTAATTTCATTACTTCATAACAGCTACTGTCTAAATTGAGGTGACTGACTATAGCAGTGAAACGATGTAAGACCAGTAAAGTCAGATTTCCCATTAACACAGGCTAGTTAACATAACATCAGGCCCTGAGGGCTCCCAAATCGGGAGCGCTTGACCAGCCCAGCCAAGCCGTTCGGTTTGTTGGCTACAACTCTCTTTTTAGATCCTTTTTCTAAAAATCCAACCCTTTTCCCCACCTCTCCTTCAGAGAGTGGTTACAAACGCCCTTTCTTCCTCTTAGAGCTTACCCTTCGTCTTGTTCACTCAGCACCTCTCCTTTTTATCCTATTAATTTTTACTGAGGTTTTACTTATCAGATTAGGAGTGATTAGTCATTCCAGGTCGAACAACGCTTGGCGGCGACCCTTACCTTTGACCCCCATTCTAAGTTGTCAGCCTTAATCAGCTAAGGGTCTGGATCTCTTCAGACCTCTCAACAGGTTTTAAAAACCTTTCATGTTAACAGATATATAACAATGAGATAAAAACAATGTTTTTCTTTCTGACAAAATCCCATAGACATTTCTGTTTTGTCCCAATCAGACATCAACACCCCCTCTTCTGCCCTCTCTTCTTCTATCCCATCTGGTCAAACACCCCCTTTCACCACAATATGCACCTTGCTGCATGCATTCCTGACACCAATAGTGTCATAATGAATGGAGGTGTTAGCATAGCAGAACTAATACTTTCCAGAAAATTATACCTGAAGACCAATATGTGTGTAGCACATGAATGATAGAAAGTAATGAAGAAATGAGGATCATCATAATTGCCATGGCATTTTATGTAGAAACGCATAGAATGATACAAATTACTTCTATCAGTCGTAGTCTAATATTACTTAAGTACTATCTCCATCTTAATTTGCATGGATTCAAAGTCCTTTAGTTGTTGCCTGTCAGCGTCTGTCTCCTCACATCTCCATGTGAAAACTTGCATAAATGTAAAAAGAAGGTAACTCTGCCTGAAACAAAATTCTATCCTTCTAACAAAATGTTTAATATGGACATTGAACACAAGCAAACGCTCTTTTCTTAATAACAATGAAAGATATTTGTTATTGCATTGTTGGATATAGATTGGCAAAACTTAAGACGGTGTCAAAATGAAGGTAGGAATTATACAGCGAGAACGTTTGGTTGCCGAATAGCTAGGTACGGGCAAAAAGAGGGAGGACCTAGTTTTGAAAGCCGATTTATCATAATTTTTTTGTAGATTTCCGACTACTTTTTTAATTGTATTTGAAAGATTAGAGACTAAAGATAATTTCCTAAAGGAAAAAAAATTTGTACACGTGAAAGTTATGAAAATGTTCTCACGGCGAGCTAACCAATTCAGCTAAATTTTGAAGTTAAAGAAATTCATTGTAAAAAATTTTTTAAAAGATTATTAGTTTTCTGGGTTTATTTCAAAGCTAATTAGTTAATTCTTAAGATATTGAATTAAATAAAAAAAACAAAAAAAACCACCTATATTATACAAAATGCAGGTTAATTAGCCCTCAAAAAGCAAGTAATTATGCCGTTCGGTAAAACGCAACCGATAACAGGTGGTAAATACGAATATACTGAAGGCCAAAATTTCAGCGAATCAAAACTGTTTCAAAATGAAGTCATGATAGTAAAAGGAGGTAGGGGGTGGCAGATCCCCCCCCCCCAGACGGTCATCCGTATATTCCTATTCTGAGCGTTTGTATCAAATTTTATCATTTTTTAATCTAATTATTTTATGTCCGTTTTAAAAATTTTTTTTAATTGTTCAAGATTATATAAAAATTATGCCGAAAGTTTTACGTTCTTGGGAGCAAGGAAATTAAAATCTTGCCTATAAAAATTATGCGAAATCTGTTTTTAAAAAAGAAATAGAAATATTTTTGCTATAATTTTTATTTATTTTTTTTTTATTTTATTTTTTTTTTTTTTTGTGAGCATATTCAATAAACAATGCTTAATTCAATGGTAATATCGGTAGTTCGAGAAATTCATTTTTCTTAGTTATATCGACTTCATTAATACAGACTTTAGGGCTTTTTTTTTTTTTTTTTTTTTTTGTTCCTGTAAAAAAAATTTTATTGTTACAAATTACGATGCTTTATTTATATAAAAAAAGCAAAAATAAATTCTTGCGTTTTTATTTACTACTGAAAACCATAACTTTAAAGGTATTTTTTGTTTAAACAAAATACATTTCCAGTCTGATTTGAATAAAAATTAGTTTATTATATTTCGATCATTATTTGATAAATACTGAATTTCATTAAAATTGGTTAATTCCTTGATTTTTCGGTGAATTTTTAAGTAAAGGGAGGGGTCAAAATGTTTATCGATTTTGATCGGCATTCATTTTGCCCGTACCTATCTTAGAATGTCTTTGAAGATAACATTGCTCAGCTGTTTTGTGAAAAGAAGGTAAGACGTCTTGGTTGGTGCCAAGGTACTCTTTAAAACAAATGTTAAGGAAAAAATAAAAATAAAATAAATGCTTCCAGACTATGCCAAGTAAAGCTAGTTTTACTGGACAAATTTCACAATGTTGAAATAGTCTTTCAAGGAATTCAAATACGTTGGAAGCTGATTGGCCAGTGTGTGACCAAACCACCTAACAGACTGCTCTCCACAAATAGAAAGTGTTTGTGACTGCGAGATATTAAGTTTGTTTGTTTTTTTTTTTTTTTTTTTTTTTTTTTTTTTTTTTTTAGTTTTGATAAATATATTTCAGATCAGATAAATCTCCATTCTAAGAATTGTCCTAGTGACATATGGCTGAGTGGTCCTAGACGTATCAAAGTTTAGTTACCAAAGGTGTTGAGTTCAATCCTGAACGAAGGCAGTGAAAAAGTAACCTTCAAAACAGAATCAACGACTGTCCCAGAGCCTAGCTGGAGTCTGAACACGGTACCCCCATAATAATAATAAAGGGTTGGGTTCGAGACTCCTAACAAACGGTTCCCCAGTTCGATACAAAAACACCTGATGAAGGCCTGAGGGCAAAAACGTGACGATAACAATCAAGATGAGGAAGTCAGTCCGACAATCTCAATCAATGAAGTAAAGCTAGTTTTATAGAAGTTTATAGCCAGTGAATAATTACTATTTTCTTTCAAAACAGCATTTTCTCTAACATGGTGTTATATATAAGTGAAAATGTATCTGTACATTTCCTTACCAAATAACTGTCAATTTTCGGTCTAGAGACTCGAGATTTGACATAAGAGGTATTGAGATTTTGGAAAATCTTAATCAGTTTTTGGCCAGAAATTTGTCAAAGTTCAACGATTTGACCTTTGAAAACTCTACCAAACTCTTCCAATTTTGGGTCTAAACACTTGAAATTTTTATTGTAGGTTACTTGGACATGGATCAAACTTTTTAATTTGATTTGAGCCCAAAAAAATGTTACGGGTCAAAGTTAAAAAAAAAAAAAAAAAAATGGCCAATTTCTGGTCTAAACATTTTTGAAATTTTACATAAAGGGTATTCAGAGATAGGGCAAGCTTTTTAATTGGTTTGGGTCGAAAATTTGAGCTGCCAAGAGGTTAGTTAAAAAGGTTTGACCTTTGCGGTATGTAAACAATTTTGGGTCTAACATTTGAAACTTATACATAACGGGTATTCAGACATGCGGCAAGCATTTTAATCGGTTTGGGAGCGAAAAATTTGGCTGCCAAAAAGGTAAAAGTTAAGAGTTGACCTTTGCAGATTCCTCTGCCAATTTTGGGTCTGAAGACTTGAAATTTTAGATGTGGGTAACTTGGACATGGGTAAAACTTTGTATTTTGATTTGAGACACAAATGTTAAGGGGGTCAAAATTTGGGTTAAAGTTTTAAAAAAAAAAAAAAAAAAAAAAAAAAAAAAAAAATTGATCTCTGCAGTCTCTACGAAATTACTCAAAATTTTGGTTTTAAACATTTGAAATTTTACATAAATTATTCACGCATATGCAAGTTATGAACAGTACATAGGGCCTGAACAATGCCGTGCTTAACTGCCAGTAGTGTGTGTGTGTATATATATATATATGTGTGTATATATATATATATAATATATATATATATATATATATATAATAAAAAATAAAAAATAAAAACTTCATTTGTATGGGAAATGCCACTTCACTTCTACCCAACCTAAAAAAAACTTTTACTCACAATTTGTATTTCCAGTTGAGATATTAATGTGAACAGGCATTGTTTCAACCGATTTTGTATTCCTGTTTTCATAACTCCTTCATTTTGTTGATGAAACTGAATAAAATTTAAATTGTAAAAGTTATCCTTTTGACATTTTATTTTTCATATTTAACAAGGATAGATATCTATGTAAGTAAACCTTCCTACAAAATGGTGATCCTGACATTTCAAATTCCACCTTCTGGTGCTACCAGATCAGGCTGTCTGAAGATATTGCCGTCCTGAGAAAATGCATCGAATAGTTTGTTTTTTTTTACATAGGCATAACCACTCGGGGATAAGGGTTAAGAGTACAGTAGTCAGTTGGACAATAAAGTAATTGTTAGTAATGGAAATTCGGTAAATTTGTTAACAAGTGGAATGGCGCATCAAGAACTTGTTTATGTTGGACTTGAAGACAACCATATTGTAATCAGCTGGAAAGCAGGAAAACGGAAGACAATTCCACAGGCGTGCAGTTCTAAGAAAGCTTTGTTCATGGAATCTACGTTTAGGTCTAGGCACAGATAAAGAATGGGGGAATTATTGATAGTGTTTTCAGCTAGACGAGTATTTTTTGTGAAAGTTTGGCGAGGGGGGGGCCATAGATTGAAGCTCAAACACTTTTCATGAAAATAACGATAAAGCAAACTCACAATATCTCTTCTGTGAGATATAGGTTGCAGCAAAGAGGAAAGGACATCTCCTACGAGGCTACAAAGTCTATTTTGAAGTCTATCAAGGCAGGACAAGTCCTTTCTAGCAGCTCCTGCCCAGATGTGGCAACAGTATTCCATCCTTGGATGTACCTGGTTCTTATATAGATAGAGAATTGCATCAGCAGTGATATCTGCTGGATCGATAGAAGGATCCGACCATTTTTCCAGCGGCCTTTGCAACAGATTTGATGTACGTGTTCCATAAGATCAGGAATAAAGGGCAAGCCCAGAAGCTTGTCAAAACTTGAGGCCTCCCCAAGACAAGAGCCATTCATTTTAATTGATGCCAGATGGGGATCAGAACGTTGATGTAAAGATAAAAGCTTGATTTTAGATGCATTAAAAGTAACCAGCCACTCCTTTCCCCATTGTACAACGTGATCAAGATCAGAGAGAATCAGAAAACTTGGTCGTTTTTCTATTCCCTTTCGCCAAACTTATGTTCTTCAAAAACAGTTCACCTTTCCCACCCCCTTTTCCTTGTTTCCTTTTCTCTCTCTCTCTCAATACTTCCTGACTAGTTTCTTAACTTAAAATGTACCAGACATTAATACTATAATCCTTTTCCCTATCCCATTGCAAAATCATGTTCTGTGGGGCAGGGAGCAAAAACAATATCCACTACAAGACAATCAAACCAGACACTAAACTAGCGATTGAAGATACAAAGAACTCTAAGAATAAAAACCTACAAAATAACTGGATGCAACATGAATAATCCAAAGATGTTGATGTACTATAACTGGATTCGGCATTAAATAACTTAAAGGGTTGATATGCCGTAAAGCAAAACAACCAAACCAGTTCCACCTTGATCATAATTACACTAGTGCTTAAGACCATGGCTTGCTAACCATTTACTGCTTGTAATAGTTGTAAACCCTTTTCTTTTTATAACAAAAAATCTGATACTAGATAAAAGGTGTGGTGTTGAAAGCTTTGTTTGTGGCCGCATTTCTTTATGCAGGGTGACAGCAAATGGCCTCTTAAATTCAGTAAGCAGTGAAAGGAGAAAAATCAAGTACTGACAATATGGCTGCTTGCTTATATTTCTACTAGCTAAACCTGTCTATCCTATAACTACATAACCAACTTATAAAAAAAGTAAAACTATAACTAATCTTATAAAAACCTACAACTCTTAAAACTTTTAGTTTTACAGAATTGGATTTGCTTTGCCTTATTTTTACGTTACTTTCACTAAAATTTTTAAACTAATCCGTCTGTACATTTCCCTACACAATAACTCCCAACTTTCGGTCTAGACTCGAAATTTGATATACGGGTTAGTGAGATTTGGGAAAATCTTTGTAATCGGTTTTCATCCAGAAATTTGGCTGTTAAGGGGTCAAAGTTCGACGATTTGACCTTTGAAAACTCTACCAAACTCCTCCGCCAATTTTGGGTTTAAACACTTGAAATTTTAGATATAGGTTCCTTGGACATGGATCTAACTTAATAACTTGATTTGAGCCCAAAAATGTTAAGGGGTCAAAGTTAAAAAAAATTGACCTCTAGTCTCTACCAAATTACTAAGACAATTTCTGGTCTAAACATTTGAAATTTTACATAGAGTATTCAGAGATAGGGCAAGCTTTTGAATCGGTTTGGGTTGAAAATTTGAGCTACAAATATATAAATCTGTATGCTTTCGACAGGCAACGGATTTTCACAAGATCAGTATCGTTTTGAAGCTTGACCCTTCAGACGAAAAATACCGAAAAATTGGCTAAAACATTGATTTCTTCACCCTCAACTGGGCACTTTTCTACAGAGAGTTGTTACTTCTTTTTTTTTTTTTTTTTTTTTTTTTTATCGGGTTAGACTACCCTTGGGCCTGGAGGATTATTATGCCTCTTATTAAAAAAATTATAAACTTCTGGCATTTTTCCCTCCTGAAGAGCGTTTAAAAGTTCAGATCCACATGCCTTACTTTGTCTTAGTGAGTGAATTTGCAAGCTGGATCTTCCCTGGCCACCATTTGATAGACACCCAGTTATTGTACTGCATATCAACTAGTTTAGTTGACTGTAATGCTTCGATAATACTCTTATTATCCACAAAAGCAGTGATTGGTAGGCTGCTTTGCTTGAAGGTTAAGAGATCAGTTATCTGTCTAATATATTGCTGCTTCTAAACCTTCAAGCAAAGCCAAACCTGCTATTGTTGATCTAACTCCTTATCTTTTTAGCCTGCCAGGTTATTGGGCAGCAATTTCCAAATCTGCCCTTTAACCATACCAGGTAAGCCCCGACACTGCCTTTTTCCATCATTCAGGTTTCCCAGAGCAGCGTCTGTAAAAGCAAACCTCACAATCGTTAGCCTCATGTCCTTTTAGTTGTGGGTAAAGTTGAGTAGATTTGATTTCTTTCAAACGTTCGATCGTTTTTATAGCTCGCATCAAGTCACCGATTGTCGCTTGATTGAGTTTGGTGCTCATGTCAACCATTTCAAACGCTAGATTGGGTCTTGAACCTTGCACAGCCCAGTTTAGCTATCCAACTATTCTTCGGTATAGTGTTTGTTCTTTTGGGTTGAGCTGATCAAGCTTTTGAGAGGTCCTTGCCAGCTCCAGTCGCGGATGGTCCAAATTTGACATAACCTGTGTGCTCCAATGTTATGCCATCAACTTGTGTTATATGGAAACCAATGTATTTAAAATCACCATCTTCAATTTTTCCGGCCAAGAATCTTGTGCATAATTTGGTGATTACTGTCTCAAAATATTTATTCCCGACATGAAAACATAATGCCTGACAGCCACCCATTCTCTGTCCTCATAAACATAGCAGGGTCAAGCTTTGACTGTTTACATCCCAAAGAAGAGTTCATTTCGAACACTCAAGAAAAATTGTCTTGCGCCATCTCTGAGGCCATATAAGTTATGCCTCGGTTTCTAAATGAAACCTTTGGGGATATTGATCTCCTGGTGGATGAATGTAAGCATGTCAAAGTTTTTCTCCTTGCAGGAATGCAGATTTAATATCTGTTGTCTTGACTCTCCATCTTCTGCTCGAGGTAATAGTGAGAAAAGTTCTCGTTCCTTTTCCGACTGTTGGGCGATCTTTGGCAAGGAAACAATATTCCTCAAATCCTCGAGCTACCAAATGTGCCTTGACAACCCCATCTTTAGAGGTGATATCCCACCTAGTGGATATGGTATTTTGGCCTTTGTCTTCCACTTCATAAGTGCAGAAATCTAGAAGTTTTTGTAACTCTTCTTGCTTGGCAGAATCACACTCCAGTGGTTGTGCTTTGTGTCCTCTGTAACATGGACCAGTTTATTTTCATACGGCTCTTCTGGAACTTTACACTCAATTTTCTGCAAATCTAAGATCCTCTGCTCACCACTTCTATTATCTTGAATATTGTACCAATTCTTGTTCTTTCCGCTATTCTTTCCAGCCTTCCCTAAAATGGTAGCTGCAACCTAGTTTTCTGAGCCTGTTAACCTATAGTGGATTTGACCCATTTTTAATTTGTTTTTCTGGGTTCAACATCCTTGGGTTGGTTATGGGGAGTTACTGTGGGCAGGTTGGTGAATGCCACAGTTTGAAGAGTTTATCACAGTAGCAGGAATCATTGTAGGAGTTTCCTTTCTTTCCCCCCTGGTCTTCTTCAAAGCTTTTTCATTACTTTCTTCGGGTGTTTCACTAAAACCTGATTTTATTTTACAAAGTCTATTTGGTGAGACCCTCACAAATACGCCACCATGTCTAATGAATACGACTTTGCCATCCTGGAAAACTACCTTCCCTGGTCCGAGCCAACATTCTTTTCCATCCCGCTTGTAAAATACCAAGTCTCCATTCTGGAAAACCTGTTCTGATTTTGGATCTTAAAGCAAGTCTAATTTCATCTGCTTCAGATTGGATGTAAGCCTTGCGTGTTTCATGTAAAGCTTTCAAATACTGGAAGAATATCTCGCTACTTGTTGCTCTATCCAAAGCTGGTAATTCAGCTTGCATTATGTTGGGCAAGTTTGGATTTTTACCGAATACTAATTGATGACTGCTGAATCCATTGTAAGGAGTTTCTTGCCATGTTGGCCCAGGTAAGGAGTGTTCCACGTTGTATTCCACTATTCTCAGCTTCTAACTTTGGCAGCATCATGTCAGTTATTGCATGTACACGTTCAGTCAATTCTGAAAAGGACTCATTCCAGCTGTGGTGCATATCCTGATGTTAAGTATTGAGGAAACTTCACGCATCTCCTCTGAACTGAATTCCCCCACCATTGTCAGTCATCAACGATTCCATAATACCAAACGCTCCAACCCAATTCTTCATCAGGGCATCAATGACACAACTTGTCTTTTTTTCGTCAATAAATACTGATATTGTGTATCTGGACCACATGTCGATCATATGAAGGATCCAACGGCCTTTGTACTGTTTGAGATCCATTGCAATCTTTTCATTGAATGATTTAGCCATGGGCATCGATACCATTAGTCTGGGGGGGGGGGGGGGTTGCATACACCTGACATAGCTGACAGTTGGAAGTTATTTCCAACATATCCTCTTATTCTTCCTTCCATGCCATAGCATCTTTTAACAGTGCCACTAGTCGTTTCTTTGGAGGATGAGCAAACTGACGATGAATCTTCAGTAAAGTTGATTTTCTTTCTGAAATATTCAGTTCTTCAAGCTTAACTGAATTCACTTCTTGGGTTTGGACGGTTTCTGTTTTATCAATAGGGATACAATAATGCCCTGATTTTAGGTTCAGTGCAATTTCTGTCCTCAAGATTACTGCAGTGTCGTTTTCCAGATCCATCTTGACTTTTGCTTTTTTCATTGAAGATCTCGACAGTAAGAGGGATATCTGAATTAACAACATCCGTTCTTATAGTGACATTGTTTCCAATCATGTAAACTGGTATCATGTATTCACCACAAGACTTCAATTTTGATCCTCCCCCAAATTTAAAAACTTGGTGTCCCTCCTGGTATGTGACTTTGTTTTTATCAGCTTCCTTTAAAGAATCCATGTAGCTGTTTAGCCATGTTTGGCCACACATTGTACTGGAACAAGCACTAAGACAGCAGTTTCTGGCCTGTTCCCAGCTGTAATATTTCCTGCTTGTGGTATCCAGTGAATAAAATGGCATTTTCTCCTGCAATATTCACCTTGGCCATATTTTCCCAACTGTCAGGACATTTAGCGATCATGTGTCTAAAAGTGCCACATGATCTGCAAGTTAAGTAGTTCCCGTCAGGTCCTATAGGGTTGCAGCCATCGGGACATTCTCCTGCCAAGTGTATATAAGACCCACATGATTTGCAGTTTAAAATATTCTCCTCTTGGTTCCTCTTTGAGAAGATGCAAAACCAGATCCTCGGTTCCCTCTTTTAGGATGATACCCTCTTCTGTTATATCCCTTTTTAACATAGCCAGCAGCCAACAAAGCTTCATTTTCAGCAAGGAAAGTTGGTTCAAATTTGACACTGTTGACACTCTTTACTTCATTGCCCTCAAATTTTTTAGGGAACGTTTTGCTTGCTCATACAATGTCTATTTTCATAATCCATACCAGTAAGGACTAACATTTTTTCCTCATCAGAAATTTTAAAATTCCGTAAAAGTTTGAAAGCCAGAATTTCTGAAAGTTTCATATTCTTTTCTATATTTATCGTCAAACATGGCAATATATTCATTCAGACTGATTCTCGTTTCGAGAGAATCCATCAAAATCTTTAAATTTCTGTAAATCATTACTTAAATCGTCCTTTCCTAAATGTTTATCAAGAAAAGCTATCAAAATATTCAGTTCATTCTCCTGCTTTAATTCGGCAATAAATAATTGAGAAAAAACTTTTTCTCATATCATACATTCATTGGACTATGGTAGAGAAAAGGCCAGTAATACAAGCCTTCGATTTAGGTAGTTCTGACACCTCAGACCAAGCCAAAATGTCTATTTTATATAGTTCATAGGATTTTGACTTATGAAAAATCGGGACTAATTCTTGTGGTCATTTTTTTAATTTTACTTGCTTTTTCCTTTACACAAAAAGCAAACCGGCTTTGTTTTTGTTTTTTTGGGGTTTTTTTTCTCAAGAAAATTTCAAACAGAACATGTGTTCACAGTTGAAGCCGAACGATATCAAGGTCTTATTTTTCTTTAAAAAAAAAAAAAAAAAAAAAAAAAAACCTGATAAACAAAACACAAATGTTTTGTTTCTTCTTTTACTCACGGTTATATCCTTCCCGCTTTTTTTCTTTACCGACGCTGTCTTTTTCTTTGTCAACGCTCTCTATACCTTTTTTTTTTTTTTTTTTTTTTTTTTTTTTTTTTTACGCTCCAAAAGTGAATAATTTTAGTTTATATTCGCTTGAATATTTTCTTCATTGAACTACGCTCTGCTACCATTTGTTAAAGTAGATTAGTAATAAAAACACAAAAGCTATGTTTTTGGCAGGACGCTTTATTCTTGTCACACGCTGTATAGGATCCAGGTCCCTTGGGCCCACTTCGGCTCCTCCTGATTGGGTCCCTCTAGAAAAGCCTCTGTTCATAGTTCCACAAACCCTGAGGACTGCAAAGAGTTGGTCCTTACGTTCATTCATACACTGACACTTCGGACTACTGTTTTCATCTTGAGTGTCATTTTCATGTTTCAGTCGATGTAACCTAACCTTAAGGTGTAGCTTGTGGGCCTGTGTCGGTTAGAGTATTTGGAAAAACCAATTGTAAAAGTGACCGTTAGGATTTATTCTCAGTACGGGTGACCAAAAAATAAAATTGCAAATTACTTAAGATCTCTATCCAGTCATAGTTGATGGAATGAGAGCATGCTACCTCCGCTTACATTGACTGAAACGTGAAAATTGTTCTCAAGATGAGAACGGTAGAACCAGTTGTGTCAAAATTCAGAAACCTTATGCACCATTTGGTATAGGTTGATAAAAGTTAAGATTGTGTTAAAATGAAGGAAAGAATGTGAGAATATTAATAGTGTTTTTTTTTGGGGGGGGGGGGGCATAAAATCGGCATTTTTCATTAGAATTGTAAAATTTTAGTTTTCAAATGACTGCAAGTATATAACCAATACTTGAACTATGTAGCTGTCTTTGATGCAAATAGATGAGGTTTATTGCTGAATAATTTACCCATCGAATCTGTTTAGGCATAGGAATTTATTGGAATACTCAAAACTCTGAAAGTTTGTTTTGTTTTTCTGCTTAAACCTGGACTGCACCAGAAATTTGTTCTAAGATTGCTTCCATTCAACTCCTCAGCTTAGAATTGAAGCTGTTAGAATTTGGTGTTCACATTTTTGTAAATTTTTTTTTTTTTTTTTTTTAATCCTGGCAAAATTAAGTGATTTTAAGCAATCACTTAATCATGTGAATTGGAAGGATATTCTGACATTGGATCATAAAGAGCATTGATCTAGACTAAAACTTAAATTACAATAATGGATACCCAATTAAATTACAACAATAATGGATACCCAATTACCCCTCATAATAAATTGACCTCTCTGACTCTGCTTGTCTTCGATCTTTTATGTTACAATCTCAAATTAATCCATGGTTGGGAGAAGAATTAGTAAGTCTCCCTATATCAACTGCAAAATCAAAATCTATGCACATAACATCAATATCGCTGTAAGCCTTGATAAACTCCTGACTACCAGTTGAAACCAGTTTTGCTTCTAACTACTGGACTGACCAGTTTTTCAATCATATTGAATAATAGCTGCTTTACCTTAAATTTTTTTTTTTATTTTATTCTCTCAAAATTGCAGCCAAATGTTATCCTTTGTCTGATTTTTTTCCAAATAATGACACATAGTAAATTAAACCACTAATGATTTATTGGACCAAATAATGACCCTGAAAGCTGAGATTCAAAGGGGACCCTTGTCGATCGACACCAGTTGACTAACACGGGTTATTTGTAAACATGCACAACCCGAGTTTTTATTCATGGATTTTAAATATTTAGGAAAGATTTTACGAAAAGTGGGAGATTTCTTTTTTTTTTTTCCTTGCACGTGCTCTTATTCCGTATTCATAGCAGCAGGCCGCCATCAATGGATTTTTTTTTTCTTACCAAAACAGTCATTAACACTTATTTGAATAAGTTCAACTTATTTCAAACTGATAAATCATTGCATTGTTAAAGGAGGGTACGTTTTTTACTGAACAAATAAAATTTTAAAAATCTGCAAAAACCACACAATGAATGAATTTGCTCTATCACCATTTTGAAAATCGGACCAAACTAGTCAATGAAATTTGACAACCATTTTGACAGTTAGCAACCTCAATATAATCTATTTTTAAATAGGATTGATATGTAGTTTGCTTGAAGCATTGTGTGGGATAGATATGTAGTAGATTGTGACAGCCTTCTAAATCTACTACATATTTTTTAAATAGTTAGAATGCCAGCCCAAAGATAGATATATATGCCTTGAAAGACCAATCACAATGCAATATTATGAAAAACAAATATTTTACTCGTTTGAAACTTAATTTAAATATTTTGGGGTTCAACTCCGTCCTTGGTATTTGTACACTTTTTTTTTTTTTTTTTCTTGCAACGATAAGTTGGAGAGAGAGAAGTCACTTTTCCTCAACTATATTATAGCATTAGTTGTGAATTGTCCTGCAACAACTAGTTTCTTTCAAATGTAATCTAACTTTATTCAGAATTCTATAAACCAAGTCCAATAACTCGTTCTTTATCAATTCTCTTATAACAAAGACTAATAAATTTTACTCCTTTTTCTGTCCAAATGTTTCAGTTTCATTCCTCATAGTTCTACCACTAGAAATATGGCAATTTCAATCGGTTATGAACCCAGGATAAATGGAAACTACTAAAACATTAATATAAAGATGTAGAAAGAAATATAGAAGCTTACTTCATCTTGCATGAGTTAGTTCTTACTAATGAAGGTAAATTTTAGATAGAAGTAAATCTCTAAAGATATTATGCAACCATTGTAAGGGGAGGAAGAAATCCATTATCATCACCCTATATAATGCACTCCCATTATGCAAAAAGGACTGCACTTAATACATCACAAATGCATAAATCACCTTAACAACCATCACCAACTCCAGAGAAGCGATAATTGATGCCCTGATTATAACACTGGTATTGAAAGGCTTACAGATATTACTTAAATCCGTTTTTGTTTTATTTAGAACTGGTTTTACCAGATCAGGCTGTCTGAAGATATCAGTTTCCTAATTTAAATGTGCCAAACATTTTTTTTTTTTTTTTTTTTTTTTTTATATATAAACTCCATGTTCTGCAAAGCAAAAAAAATCCCTACAAAACTAAACTTATCACCATGAATAACAAAGTATAAAGAACTTGAAGCATAAAACCTTTTATCAAGATAACTGGTGGCTGTTATGGTGTTGGAATCATGACGTTTACTTCTGTAAAATACACTTTTGTTAGTTATACTATGTTTATTAGCCATGCAAGACCACAACACTTTGGATGCTATTTTTTTTTTTTCCTCTTTCAAAAAGGATATTGAAAACTGATTTGTATTTGTGTGCGTAAAATGTGTACTAGCAGGCCGCCTGGCATTGCAGTGTCATAAAATATACTAAACTGTTTTGATTAATGCCAATTTCATATTTGATATTAGACCTAATATATAATTTAAAACAAATTTTTTCTTAACGCTAATGCCTGAGCTATAAAAACATGTTTGCAAGGCTAAAAATTAAAACCTGAACCAATAGCTATTACGTTATGTATGCATATTTGTAACGCCATTGTTTGACCTTCACCTGGCAAATTTCATTTTAAGTTTCACTTTTTTTTTTTTTTACTCGGCTAAAACCCAAATAAAGATTTGCATGGGTTTGAATCTATATAAAGTGGAAGTGTCTGTGTCTGTACATTTCCCTATGCAATAACTCTGTCAATTTTTAGTCTACAGACTCGAAATTTGATATACAGGTTACTGAGATTTGGGAAAATCAATGTGATCGGTTTCTGGGGGGAGGTCACTTTTTTCGCCGATATTGTTGAAAGTAATGCTCTCCTTTATATTGTCTAGCCTTAATATTAAAAAAATGTCGCTTCCGGTTTGGCGGTGGTCGTAACAGCATAAACGTTAGGTTTTACCCCATTCTTTTCCTCCTTTGCGGTATAGGTTCGAGCCTGCCTTCCTAATTTTTTTTTTTTTTTTCTCAACATACACATCCAAACACACGGGCAACGCCGGGCGCCCATGCTAGTACCCTAGAAAGTTTCCTGTCTGTAGACCAAAAACTGACAAGAGTTAGGTAGGCAAAATTTTTTAAACGTGTGTATATATATATATATAGATATATAATGGTTTGCGTTTACTATAACCTTCTATGCAAGTATAAATCATGTAGAATATCTGCATTAATATAATTACATGTAATAGTTAACTAAAGATGATCATCTAAGAAAATCGAAAAAATTAAACTGAATAAAAATCTTTAAACGAATATGCAAATTAGCTAGATCTTTTGCAGATGAATACAATTCCACGACCCATGTTTTACTTGCTTTTTAAATAGAAAAAGGGTTTTTAATATATCAATACACAAAAAAATTGTAAGAGTATAGATATATAATCATGCACATTCCTATGTATTTTCATTTCATTGTATTTTATTCATTCAATTGTATCTTTTATACTCATTTAATTCTTTTCATTTTTTTTCCTTTTGATAGGACCTCCATCTTTAACGCATGTCAGACACAACTGTTAAACTTTAAATTTGGCATGTGAGACACTGTCAACCGAAATAGGAACCACATTATAAAACTTTTTTATTGATCTGAATTTAAACAGTTCGTTTACTTGCAATTTCAATAATATTGGTCTCCCATCAGTGGGGGGGTGGGGGGTATGCATAAAAAGCTGAGGTTGGCCCTGAAACCAAAAATTTTCTGACGAACTAACATTATCTGGAAACCAAATTATAATATCCCACAATTAAGATGGCCTACAACTAATTTACAAATGGAATAAGTACGATAAGGTGACAAAAAGATTCATTTTTCTATTCTGAATATTCAACCCTAACTGGAAGCTCAGGGGATATATTCCATTTTGAGAAGTCATTTGAATAAAACCCACTGAATAGATGAACAATCTTTAATTTTTGAATTATATGTATATATATATATATATATATATAATATATATATATATACTTAGCTCCTTACATTGTGACTTCATGTCTTGTCTGAAGCTAAAATAACCTATAAGGAGACTTTTTGTCTGTAAATGACTGCATAATGATAATGTTCGTGAAATAGATGTGAATGCAATATCTACATGCCCCAACTATTCAGATTTGATTGTTATTGCTAGATACAACAGACCAATCTGTCAACTGAAGTTTGGAAACCTAGATAAAATCCTGCATGGCTGCATCAACAGAACACCGATCACTCAGTGTTTGTATTAGGTATGATTGTTAGCTTATGCATTACATAAATCTAGTTAGTCATGTCTGTTACAACCACCATTTTTGTCTTCCAATGACAAGCAAAGGAGACTGCTCTAAAAACTTATCAAAGGAATAGAACTCTTATATCAAAAGGGAAATAACTTAAGACCAAGAAAGACATAATCAAAGTACTATTCTTATCGTTTTCATGTTTCAGCAAATCAACCTAAATCGTTTCTTCAGGGAAATCTTTTTGAAATCCTTTACAAAATTTTAGATAATCCATGTCAGCCATGATTTAAGTATAAGTGTTAATGTTACATCAACTGAAATGTTATGAAAAAAATGACCAAGATGAGAGTAGTCTGTATAATCTAACTACAAATCTATCCTCTCAAAATTTTCCAAACAAATATTGATTGATGATTTGATCCTCACAGCTGACAGCACAAATTGTTTAAATGGCGTTAAACAAATACTAACATCAAAATGAAGGCCCCCTGAAAACTCATTTCTTAGGGAAAGGCTTTGACATAACTCTGGAGTTAAACATGAGTCTGATAAAATATGAATACTACAAAAAAAAAAAAAAAAACTATGAATACGTTATGAAGTAACACTGCTTTAATATATTTAAAATACCATCTTAATGAAATGATGGCCAAATAAAATAAAATTTTTACCTACTCTTATGATATACAAGTTTATTTCTAAACAAATGCAATTTATCTGAAAGCTGAAATATGCACCAATGTATTTTCAGTAACCTCAGCAGCTGCAGCTATTTAGGTCATTAAAAATGTCATTAAAAATCTTAACTGGAATAAATATCTTTTGATAGAAATTGGATCATAATACTTTTAATTTTTTTTTTTTTTTTTTTTTTTTTTTTTTGCATGAATTAAAAAAAAAAAAAAAAAAAAAAAAATTGGGATGATCAATATTATCAGATGAAAAACTATTGATGACACCAAGAAATAAACCGGCTTCACTTTAATATATAGATGTAATTAGATTTAATTTTTTTTTTTTCTCTTGGAAGTAAAGGAAGGTCTCTCCTGTTTCAAATTATTTGATTATATGGTTTTTGTTCACGCATTTTATGATTCGGTTACATTTACATTTTTAAATGTGCAGATAAATTTAGAAATCCTTGCACCAATATTGGATGTTACTCTAGATATAATCACTCTCAAAGACTAGGTATCTGGTAAATATTAAATGATGCTCTGGTCCCTTGCCTTAATCTTTTGTTTCACCATATATATATATATATATATATATATATATATATATATATAAAATAAAATGGTTGGAAAATATAGTATATGGAGTTATGATCATGTTTTAGTTGGGCTGGGTTTAAATTGCTGATTTGACAAGACAGCATTTCAACCAGACTTCCAATTCAAGTTAGACAATTTTTTTCCCCCCTATGGTTCTTATGCTAAACTTAATATCCATGAATGTCTTATGCTAAACTTAATATCCATGAATGTCTTATGCTAAACTTAATATCCATGAATGTCTTATGCTAAACTTAATATCCATGAATGTCTTATGCTAAACTTAATATCCATGAACGTCTGTGCCGTTTAAGAATAGGTGTGTAGCATATTTAAATAAACATAAAAAAATATGCAAATGATTTGGTTTCATTGTTCAGTGATATATTTGTGTTTAAATAATTATATTGAAGCAATTTAACTCCTACCTGGGGTGGGGAGAATGGCCTTCATACCTTATTTAAGGCTATTAGTCCAAAAATGAAGAAACTAGCTTATTACAATGTTAGTGTAGCATGTTAAAGATTCTCATGGAACTCTTAATGCTACCCCACCTCCAACAAAAGGACATAAATTTATGGTAAATTTAAACAGGGCTTTCTCTTTGCAACAATTCAAAAGCTATAAGAATTCTCCTCCCCCCCCCCCTTTCTTTCCTTGATTTTGATCAAAGTGCATAATGAGTTTACATGGTTTTGGATTTAGATTAAGACTGTCTAATAGAAAATTGTATCGGCTGTTTAATTCAAAATTTCTTTTATCTTTAGTTTAAAGATAAACTTTAATTTAAAACTGCAAAATTTTCTTACAATCACTTCACCCAGACAATGCCAAATAATTTATGATTGTTATATAGTGATGGGCAGAATGAGGTGAAACGATTAAACATAATTGGTTGGCATTGAATATGTAAACAAAAATGGGTGTTAACATATATATATTACACTCACATAGTGTGATATATATATATATATATATATTACACTCACACAGTGTGAGGGTGTGTTTTCCGTGATAGAAGCGTTGATCTCATTTTAAAATATGAGATGTTTGAAAGCTAAATTATCAATTTTATCATATATTGTTGAGGGATTGCTCTCTGGTGAATGTTAATGAGCCAATGAGATATAGGCTAGCAACTCCTGACTGTTCATAATGCCTCTGTTCACAAGAAATTCAACACCATGTAAATGTTTGCCTTTTCTGTTGCCGAAGTATAGCTTGTGGCCTTTTGGAATCTAAGTTTGTTCTTATATTCTACTTCACAGTCCGAGGATATTCCATTGGTAATTGTTTTCATATTTTGGTTCTTCTAACTTGCCTATCTCTTCAAAGTGCCGATGACTGTTCCTAGCATGTATCTTATTAGATGCTTTAGTTGCATATTTTTCCACCTCTATTCTTGCATGCAACAGAAGGCATGGTCTTTGTTAACATATGCAATGGATGATCTAGTATGGGTTAGGAGTTATTTCCCCTTATGTGACTTATCAAGGCCATTGTAATCGGTCAGTCCATCCATTCATCTCCAGGCTTGACCAATCAATATCTTCCAACTCTGTGGCTTGTCTTTGTCACTAACACTTAGCCATTTAAGCTTGTGGAACTCTTTGCTTCTTTGCTCTGGTCACTTATTAAGGTCCTTCATCTAGTGATCCCATGCTAACATCACTACTTTGTATAGCTTAGCCCACCAGCTGAGGCAGTTTACCAGGGTATGGCACTTAGAGTCAACATTCTATTTAACAGATCGTGACCATTTTAAATTTTGTTTAATCCATCTGACCTGAAAATTAAGTTAACTAAATTATTGAGAAATAATTTAGTTAACTTTTTTTTATTAGTTTGAGTATTTCTGTAATTAAGGGCGCAAGAAATACCTCGCAAGATTATTTGATCATTACTTTTTAACTCTTGCTTAAATCAAAAGCTTTTGGTTGTCATTCAAATGCAAAAAATGACTTGAATTTGTCCGTTTGATAAGATTTTGGTGATAATTCATTTTCCGAATGGCAATTTTTCATACTTTTATTCTATGAATTAAAATTGCATTACTAGAATAATCTAACCATTTCTACTTTTAAATAAAAAGCTAATTTCTGAGCAACTTTTACTATAAATAAAAACATTGTCTTGACTGAACACCTATCAAAACCATCATGCTGCTGTTACTTGTGGACATGAAGGTTTACTATTAGAACTGTGACAACAGCATATTCTTTTCATTGTTTTCACTCTTGAGTATATATCCGTTAATATATATATATATATATATATATATATATATATTATGACTAATGTGGTTCTCGGTTGATTGACATTCTTACTGTGTCAGATATATACTGGAGTCAAAAGAATGAAAAGAATATCACAGCTCTACTAATTATTGACTTTTCCAAAGCGAAGAACTCAGAAACAATGCCAGAAATTATGGAGCCATTAAGATTTTTTTTTTTTTTTTTTTACCAACTATGTCTGAGACAAAACTTTTTATATACACCAAATTAAAAGAATTTTTCTCCACTAGTGATTGTCTGCATGCTTATGATAAACTAGAAAATATTTTGCTGATTCTTTAGTGCTAAGAACTTGTTCAATTCTTTCTGCTATGAATAAATGGTGCATTATGCAACAAACGTTCAACTATTTTTCTGGGCATAGAAGCCACCAAACAGTTTTAATAACATACTTTGCCTATTTTGGTATTTGTTAGATTTGCTTATCTTTTTAAGCATGAAGAGTTTATCAATACAAAGTCTCAATTTCAGATTGTATGTGTTTAAGAAATTAAGTCGGTAAGAGAAGTGAAGCTTTATTTTATCTCGTATGATTCCTTGTGTAAGAAAACGTTTAGTTTTATCAAATTCTATTTTTGAGTATTTGCTTTTCTTTTCACCTCCATTTTGTCTTGAAGCCTTACAGGTTTGTCTTTTCCATCTTTGTCAAGATGACCTTTGTTTATTTTGGATGTTGCTAAAGATTAGTTTATTTCTTTATGTAAACATTTTAACACATGAACAAAGTTCAAATTTCTCCGAAAGTTTTCTAATCTGTTCATAATCATTGGTTCTTATTTTTATGTTTGTAATAAACTTTGCATAAAGACCACTAATCAGAATTTTAATGTCGTGTTAAGAGTGTGTGGAAGAAATGTATTGAAAGAATTGACTCCCCACTTGGACCGAACTGAGTGTGTACGTGTCTAGCATTAATATTTTTGATAAAAAAAAACACTGTTGCTTCTGGAGTAGAGGTTTGTAAAGAAGTTTCATGTTCAGCACAATTTTTGCAAGATCGCCTCCTATATATCTCTAATTGGAATCTAGTTAACACGTGATTTTTTTTTTTTTTTTTTTTTTTTTTTTTAACAATGGGGACAGGCTCAGAGTGAACTTTGTTTATTCACTTTGAATCTACTGTTTCTACTAATATAAAAAGAAATTGTGCTCATTCTATATAATTGTGCATTTATCTATGTATTTGTAGTGAAATTTGGAAGTGCAAAAATGAAAACTAAAAAAATTGAATGTTTTGCCCCTTTCAAGCAAAGGTAATATGTAGTAATGCAATGTCTATCAACGCATTTTTGTTTGTTTTACACTGACGGTACTCGGGAGACACTCGAGGATAAGGATTAAAAGGATTTTTGGTTCTTGCTGTCTCAAGGATTGGAAGAACTAAGTCAAATGGGTAGAAAATTACTTAGGTCTTGATTTAAGACAGCTCAAGGATTTGTTTACGTTAGACTTGAAGATGACGACATTGTAGTCGGTTAAACTAACTCTTATCTCATTTCACAAATGGGATTTCTAGGAAAGAAACTTTGTTCATGGAAGTTCTGTTCTTTTTATGAAGTTATTTGCTGTAAATGTTTTCCAGAACAGAGGGAACAGGGATTGGAGCTTGGTCGAGCACCTACTATAAAGTATAGAAGTTAGTAACCTCTCTTGTGTTGAATTTAACATCTGTGCATGCATGAACACCATTCGTCTCTCGCATGCATTAAATACAAAAAATTTATGTCATGTTACGATATCCGATTGGGTTAGCTATTAGTTTCGAGGCTCGCACCCGCCTTTTGACAGATTTTTTTTTTTTTTTTTTTTTTTTTTTTTTTTTTTTTTTTTTTTTTTTTTGCAAAAGATTCTTTTAAATATTTTGTACTTTGTATTATTTGCTTGGCATTTTTTGTTCTTTTATCGGCGTTAATTAAATTAGAATATGAAACCTTTTTTCTTTCAAATTTTATTGGAGGTTGAAATCAACTGAGGGTTACATAAATCAATTTTTAAATTGCAACTGCTTGATACTTTTCCAAATTCGTAGCAGTGAGTCAACATCAGTGGACCTTTTCTTTCAAACTGATATTAATTACTGCAAAAATTAATTGAATTAAAAAAAATCATTTAGCTGTGTAGTCTTTAAGGCTTTCTTAACAATTACAATCTATGCATGCATGAATCTTCCATTTTTAAAAGTATAAATTTGCAGTGTCAAAGTTGTTGCAATGTTCGCTTTTTCAGGTTGTCCCCAACACCTGGTTATTTAATTTTTATTTATTTTTTAACAAATTGTTTAATTTAAAACTGAATTAATCTGTTTGCTTTATTTGCAAGTTTTTTTCTATCCTACCTTTCAAGGATACATAAAAATCCTGGAGTTTAGACTGTGCTGAGATAACCACCTGAAAGTAACAGGTTACAACGGATCATAAATAGAAATATCTCTAGACTGAGACAGCTTTTAGGAATACGCTTAGTGGTATAGTCATCAAAAAGTGCTCAATAGCCTGAGAATAGCTTCTGTTTGTATCCAGTCTTTCAAAGAATCTGAGGTGGGCAGGTACTTTTTCTTGGGGGGGGGGTACATTTTTCATGTTTTTATCCATTTAAGTAGGATTACTGTATCTTTTAAATGCCCCCTCTATATATTCGGATAGGGGTGAGTGTATCAATGTTGCTCACGGTATAGCAGGTGTGTCCAAATGAATTTCCTCTATTTGCCGTGTATTCCTGCTAGTATATAATATACCCTAGGTTTAAAGTCCACACAGACATGTATTTTGAACTTGTTACCAAATATCTCCATGTCACTTGTGGTTACTTTCAGCTCTTTAACAAAGAAAATGAGGATAATAGCTTGCTCAAACTAATTGTTAGTCTCATTTAAGTATTTCTCTTTATTGTTAACGTTAAAATAACGCGTTTGCAGTGGACGAGCTGGAGGAGGTCATGCTTTACATGAGCATGTACATCAACATCTCAAAGATTAAAGTTTTCTCTTTAATCTTTCTAGACTGACAACTGCTACCTCTAAATGATGCTGTCTTGAGATGTCGAGTCAGTTGTGTATTTTTTATTTTGGGTTCGTACTATTGCACCCCAAGCTTGGGCAAAAGTTGCACAATATCTGCACAGTACACCAAGTCCTTTTCTTCAAAACAGAGGTATTTGTCTTTTGCAGGTAATACTAGCACTGTTAGATTTTTACTTCAATTTGGATGCCAAATTTGGCCTTGTTCTTTGACAAGCTGAGGTCGCGAAGTAGGTCATTCAACTCCTTTTGGGGGAAATGGATGTGTTTTCATCCTCAGAAACAACTGGAGGTATCTTCGTCACTAATGTCCAGAAGTCCTGTGAAGATAGGCACTGGAATTTCATCACGATGAATTATAGGATGTCCTGATTGAAGATCAGGATACTTGAAGCTGCCCCGGTTCTTTCTGTTGATCCCAGTCAAATCAACAGCGCAAAAGTAGCAGTCAGTGACATGGTTTGTTGGCTCCCCCCCAAACCATGGGAATTCTAAAGTTCAGACTCCTCTTGCCATTGGTCCACCCACGCAGTCTCAGTGCATGCCTTGCACACCATGTGTTGCGCCCAAACTTTATCATAAGCATAGTAAGCACGCCTTATGAAACTGGTAACTGGTTTCCTATTAGGAGCAGTGCTGTAGTTTCCACATATGTAGCAGAAGATATCTACCTTATTTCTGAATGAAGCAATCTCATGTGCAAAACAAAAATACACAGAAGATAATGCACACAAAAAGCAAAAGCATCAATGAACGTTGCCATGGTAATAAACAGGATTGACAGATTCACATGCAACAAATTAAAATTAAAAAAAAATTAAACGAAAGATCAAACGCTTTAAAAAGTTAACCCAGTCCATAAGTAAAAAAACTTATTCCATACAACATTTTACCCCCACCAACTTATTCTAAAATGCTCCACATATGCGTACATGTGAATAAAAATATAAAAACATGTCATATCTCAAACTTGACCTGACTGAGCAAAACCATGAGATTTCTGGACTCAGCACAGATTCACCCTTAATCAGTCAAAAAACGCAGACAAGATTTGTTGACCAGTGCCTTTGACTGCCTTTGCCACACCGTTATTGGCATGTTGACTGTCTTGATGCCTAAATCAGAAACCTTTATCATCCATGTTATTGCAGTGCTGTCTGGTTTATGTATGCAGCTTATTGTCTATATTGGAATTATTTTTGGCACAAGATATATTGGTAAGCAGTTGAGGACATGGATAATATCGGGAAGTACTTTAATGAGCTCTCAGATGCACAAGTGGTCAGTTTTCAATGATGGAATTGATTAGTTTGTCATTTCCCATAACTTTACTCAGGACTGCTGTGTGATGCTCCCATTGTTCAGGATTCACTGCAGGTGAGAGAAGCCAGCTCAAGGTGAATGCTTATGCCACAAAGATAAATAAAACTGATTAGTTTGAGTTTAGCGAACATCCTCATCTTGCTTATGATTGTTTTCAGCTTTTCACTGTTCATACAGATGCTTGATGGAAGTGAATTTTAAAGTTCGTTTGTGGGGGGGGATCTTTTATTTATTTATTTATTTTTTTTTTTTCCTCTCAACTCCAAATTTTGCATTTTTTATGTGCACATTTTGACATATTATGATGCACACTAAAAAGTGAATTCCACTGCAAATGAATTTATTTATAGCTATGAAATTAACTATTAAATGTAAAAGCTTATTAGTTTAAGTTTAAAATTTACATCTTAATCAGTAGAATGAAATCCTGAACTTAGAGGATGTCACATAAAAATAGTTTTTCAAACTCAAGGAGTTAATTGCTTATAAGCCTACTGATATGTATCCTGAAGGTGGGAGTGGGGCAATATACAATTGATATATTTTATTTTTTATTTTCCAGTTTAATAACCAAATTTGTCTCCAAAGATGGTATGAATGTTGACTACACAAAACTCAAGACAAGTGGTGAATTCACCAAATTAAAACAGGAAGTGTCACAATTACCCTACATCAACATTTGTGAATTATCAACAGATCAACAAAAAGCGTTTTTTATTAGTATCCTTGAAGATTTTCATTAACAATTTAACTTTGTGTAATGAGTTTCAAATAAACTGAATGTTTTTAAATCTGAATCCTATTCCAGTAATTGAAAGTTTAAATTATTGTAAACAATGATATTGAACAAATTGTATTATGGTTTTGTTACGTAACAAATAACTAGAAAGTAATAACTATTTATGCACATTTTTACTTTTCTGTTTTGTCTTCATGAAAATACTATTTTTCTGCAATAATTTATTGATAATTTTGAACCTCCATATTTTTCTCCTTGGAATCTAACAAAAGGACAAATAGAATTTCAGAATTCTAAACTAGGAGGATGGTAAAAAAGAATTGAAAGATTTTGACCGAATTAGGTTGCATCTAAGAAAAATGCATGTTCAATCTGATGCTGTTATTTTTGTCACATCATGAAACTCCACTTCCCGTGAGAGCCTTAGATTGAACAATTACTGTCTGCATTCTGAATGAGGTAATGAAACCTGGATTGACTATGTAGCTGCCGGTATAACGTATATGAAACAGCAAGACTATGCATGGATGAACTTTATTGATCGTATTTGTCATCTAACATCAGACCTTTCAGGGTTTTTTTTTTTTTTTTATCTGAATATACCTTTTGCGCAGAACCTATGAAGATCTGGCTTCAAGCTTGCCTGATCTCCCCAAAGTACAAAGTTCTCGTTGATTGTAACTCTTTAAATGTGCAAGATTACTCCTCTCTTGATACAGAGCAACAAGGCTGCTCAGCGATCACAAAATGGAAATATTTTAGCTTAGAACATGCACAAGAATGGTAGTTGCACATGTGCCAAAGCAACGTTATTCTCACTTCATAGATTTGCAGTTACGACCCTGGCACCTGCTTCCTTGCTTTCTACTGAAAGATGACCAGAGAATAAAGTATCCTGATATTGACTCCTGCTTGATCTTCATTAGTCCTGCTTGATCTTCATTAGTCCTGCTTGATCTTCATTAGTCCTGCTTGATCTTCATTAGTCCTGCTTGATCTTCATTAGTCCTGCTTGATCTTCATTAGTCCTGCTGGCCACAAAGGAACATGAATAGTCTCAAATATATTAGCATGTAGATGAGCCTTCCAAATGTCTGTTCAGTCATAAAACCAGACAAGTTGGATTTTATGTATAAATTTTTACTTTAAAAATTTGGTAGATAATTTAGATGCTATCCATTTTAGTGTCTGTCAAGAATCTTGAACTAACGGACACTAAAGAGCCATTGTGTGGCTATGGAAAGGTGAAGCAGGCCAATGTCAATTGGAGAGTAGGGGTTCTGGAGGCAATAATAGTTCTTCATTGAGCTTGCTATTCATAACCATTTCTATTTTATAAGAAATATGCCTTAAAAGTATACACTATTTATATTCACTAAATATATGCATAAAATGTAATTTAATAGAAAATCATAAGCACAAAAAGTGGGTGCAAAGAAATGTAACTTTTCCAAACTGAGTTGTTTGGATGACTTTAAAATGAAAGTCCAATCCTAATTTTTCATTAGGATATTAAGATAACTTTTGGAAATATGTAAACAAATCTGGAGTACATTGAAATTAATGTATAACGACTCTTATGGACAATTTTAACAAAGGTAAAATTGCTCCATCTTGTAAAATTTTCCTTTTATTTTTTAAGATTTCTGTATTAATGGTTCCTAAGATTGTTTTAGGATGTGTCATTTTTAAACCTGGGAAAAGTTTCCTTGACAAAACTGACAAGATTTGTTTAACATATTGACGATCCATGCCATTGTCGGCCAACCAAAACTTCCACATTCGATACGTGATCTGCAACAATTCTGGCACACTTCGGCTTATCAAATTGGTAAACAGAACTTTACTTTGCAAGATATTGAACATGGAATTCTCAGGGGTAAGTGAATCTTTTGATATTCATTGACTTGACAGAAGTCTTGATATTCAGACATCTTGTGTCAAATATTTTTTGTCCTAATTGAATTCTGATTCAAAGTATTCTTTTGATAGAATTGAAAATTAAGTTACAGGTTATTACCACTTGAATAAAACTATGAATATCAGGTGATGAAATGTTTTACTCCTAACTACAATGTACTAAAATATGTATCGACTTTTTTTTGTTTTTGGCTTAGTTTGCATTTTATTTCTGGCTCGCTTATTTCTCTCTGATGGGGGCCAATAATTCTTATTTGGCTGATACTCTGGTGGTTAAGCAGTTCATAAACCAAGGGACTGGTTACACCCACTGCAACACTACTTTGACCTTCATCTATGCTAGATGAGTGGTTGTAGAGTTATGATCTAAACCTTCAGCTGATCAGGCCAAAGCATCACAGAACCCGAACCAACCTACTCAATATTATTCCTATTCCAACTCTCACTAATAACTATCAATAATTACCCCCCCCCCCAAAAAAAAAATATGGTGAAAAGTGGTGACTGATAATCAATCGGTTATTTGAAGATAAAGTTGAAGTAGAAAAGCTGATCAAAATGTTCTGATTTAGCATTAAAAAGGGTTGATGTGCCACAGAACCAAACCAATATATTGTTTTTCTGTCCCTGACATTGAATGCTATGCTATGGTATGGTATGACAGAAAATGGAGTGCTTCTTTAGAATTTCTTTTACACAGGAAAAATTTTTTAAATATTTTGATATCTGGAGGGTGTACTCAACGGCACAAGATGCTCACTATTTTTATGTCGCTTGGGTGCTTCATGAAACTGATTTTCAATGTAATCAAACATCAAAATATTAATCATTGATTTATTGGAATCAAATGCAATAGCATATAAAAAAAATTAAATCCTATTTTTGAAAAATATTTATTTACAAAATTAAATTAGAATCATAAGTTTGCCTTTTTAATAATTTGAAAAGAAATCGGTAAAATGCTGGATTGCAAGTATAAGCTAAGATATGGATTTATTTAAAACTTATTTCAGACATACCATGGTTTCATTGAGATGGGTTGACCTTTAACCATTTAGGTTAAAAATCCATTCAAATCAGCTACTCCTAAAATAAAGAATAGTTCACAATAAATTCACTGGCAAATCTTATTGGTGAATTGGTTAGTTTTTCTTTTAAGGAAAGCACCATTTCAGTGGAAGGCAGACTACGTTAATATGGATTTTAATCATAATTAAGTAAAATGAAAAAATATTTTGGAAGCTACCTTCAATGATATAGATTAAAACTTTTAATAGTTTTGTAACCATTTGGTTCAATTCATAATTTAAGAATTCTTCTGTAATATTTTAATCCACCCAAAATCCTATTTTAAAAAAAAAAAAAACACTCCCTGATAGATATAGGTAGTTAATATTAAAGTAAAACTTTATTTTTTCACCTGTATACATGCCAGTATGTATATTAGTAGTTAAAACATGCTTTGGTAACTTGAAAGATGCAATCATCCTCAGAGCAAATAACATGACGGTAGCTGGCAGTAGTATTACTAATGTAATGGAATAATCGACAATGTCTCACGTACTTAAGATTGCAGTACAGGATTCACACAAGCTTGAAAAGTAATTGAATTTTGACTTCTTGCATTGAAAAGGCCTTATTTCTGTTATTACATAGAAAAATTTTTGAAAATATAGCCTTGCAAATCATACCCAGTAAAAATTTGTCTGAATATATTAAAAATAATTTAATAAATTTTAATTTTATTTAAGTAATAATAAAAATACCATTAAAGTATTGAAAATAAAATAGAAATACATTGTTCTGAAATTGCATTGAATTATGCAATTTTATCAGAAATTGCATCATTGTGGATATTGAGTTACTTCCCTTTATCATGAAACTACTTGATGTTTTCCACATTGGGTAGTTTCATGATAAAGGGGTGTAACTCTTATATCCACAATACCGGAAATTTAGATGTAAAACTAACACAGCACAGACAAATCTACAATTGGGAAAATAGCATTTAATTCTATTTGGCTGGCTAAATATAAGTGGGTCAGGGGATGTAAATATAATTGTCAACAGGCATATTGTTTATGTAAAAAGGCATTTGTTTTGAGCAAAATGGATCAAAGTGCCTTGAAATATCATATGACTGGCACTAAACATAGAATTAACAAAAGTTGTAAATAGTTCATTAGTTTTGTCAGGCATTAAAGAACTTGTAAATAACTGACCTTTTTTAAACTACTTCATGAAATAAATAAATGAAAATAACTTTTCCTGTTGTCGGTTAAGTTTTTGGTTTATATCATATCAAATTGTTTTGAAGTTTCATTATGTTTGAAGGTCTTGAAAAACTGAAGTCGTTGAAAATTTGAACACTGCAGGTTTTGTAAACATGTCACTAAGCAGTCTCAATTATTACTTCAAATCTAGTGAAGGGATGGAAATGCATGTGGAATAACTATAGCATTTATTACTAAACTTGCAAACACAATCATCAAATTGCACCATTTCTATATGGTTGAACCTGATGCTTCATCTATTCATAAGTTCTAGTTTGTTCGAACTGAAAATATTGACATGGTGATAATCCGATCAGCATGAACATATTAACAAAATATGCGGAACTATTGACTTGTATACAATCTGGATGTAGAAGAATGATATACAATAAAATTCTGCTCTAAACTTGGAAAAAAAATGCTACAGAAGCATATGGAATGCTTCAGACTGCTTTTGGGCTATCTTTCAAGCATCAGTTTTTGAGGGGCATAAGATTCAAGGGAGTCTAGGGGAGGAGTAAGGAAGTCGGAACACCAGAGTTGATTGGTCGAATAAACAATCTCCTGGATAAGGACCGTCGTTTGTCTATAGACAATAAGTGTGGAAACTGAAGATTCAGAAGATATGTGCGAAGTTTGTCCCAGAGTTGATCAGAAAGATGTCCTGACAGCATGGATATGGTAGAGCTGATCAATTCAGATCCCAGTTCTTGATGCTCTGACCTGCAATGAAAACTGGATCCACTGCTTTGATCAAGAGACATTTCCCAGTGGAAGCATGCTGGCTTTCCCAAACCCAAGGCAAGACAGAACAAATCCACTCAGAAACTTTTGACGGCACGGACATGAGCTACATGCACTGGGTTCCCACTGAACAGTCAACAAAGAATACTATGTTGAGGTTTTAATGGAGTTCAGGAAAAGATTCCGTCGAAGAGGCCAGCATTCTTCAAATCTGGTCAGTGGCATTTCCACCAGGACAATGCATCAGTCCACAACTTCATCTTTGTTACAAACTATTTGACCAAGATGGGCATCAAGACAGTTCCTCACCATCCCTATAGTCCAAACCTGTGACTTTTATCCCCTAAGCTCAAGGAAAACCGTAGAGGCTGTCGTTATGAAACAAGATGAAAGAGGCTGACTTCCAGAAGTTTCTGGAACAGTACAGGTGCATTGCAGCTGGACCAGAGGAGATTACTTTGAAGGGGACTAGTTTCATGTGTGTACTATCAAAAATGCCCATACGGAAAAAGTCTGGAAACTTATTTAAGGCACCTCGTATTACAGACTTGGAAATATACTAGGGAAATATACTAGCAATGTTGTGTACTACAATGAAAAAAAATCATGGTCATATATGACAACCTAAAAAAAATCATCAAACCAAATTCCAGCTTAATATTAGTTTCCTATCCAAGATGAAAGACTGATGCAAATCTGGAAAGCAAGACTAAAATAAGGTATGCAATTAACTCTGGGAAAACAGTACTACAGGAGGGTTGACCATCTGCGAAGATAGACCTTTCCACTGTACTACATCCATGATGAAATGTACATCCAGAAGGAACTTTTAAGGCTGACTGTACTCCTTCCATTCAGTCTGGAGTTACATTGGGTGCACGATTTACTCTTCACACATGGGCATAGAGAAATGTCTACAGCATGCAAGAGAATGTTTTCTGGCCAAGCATGTCATCAGAAATATGCATCAGATGCATATTTCCATTTGCAAAACGAGTTCATGAAACAAATTTTAATACCTGATCAACCGCGACAAGATTGGTATTGACTTGTTTGAGAGTCAGATTGCTGAATGATAACTGATCAAATTTTGGAGGAAAAAATAGATGACACAACCATTATTTGCAAGTTTATGAAAGATGGCATTCTCTGCCAAGTAATTTTCGATGCTGAACTCAAGTTTATTTCAACTTTTAAATGCTTCTCAGAAAAATGCGAGTTTTAATATCTCGGCAAGCTTGAGAAATCAGCAAACAAGTGGAAATCTTTAATGAAGTGTAAAATATCTTTTCCAGAAGAACTGACACTGGTGCAGACAAGTTCCTAACACGACTGGATCTTGGGAATATGCTTCTCGAACATGAGAAGCAACCCGCTTCTCACTGCCTGTTTAATCATTGCGCTCTCACTTCTGCTAGCAAGTTGCAACCTACTAAAACCAGGTTCATAAACCATGGTAAAAAGGATAAAATACTCCTGGAGTGTAAGCATTCAGGCAAGCTATCGCCATATACATAACTTGCGTTCTTCAAAGATGAAGTTATCAGTCTGTCCATGGAAGCCGAGTAACAGTATGCGTGTGTGGCTTTAAGGTGTTTCTTTTCTTTTTACTGCTTGGTTTGCATAAGTGAATATAATATATTTAATACTTTTTTTCTTTTCTTCTTGGAGATGCATGTTAACTCCTCGCGTTTAAGCTGTCTCCACTCGTAGTTAGAAACGACTTGTAGGAGTACGATGTTCATTTATTACCCTTTTTAAATCGTCTCATCGTTTTTGTAGCAACTCGAAATCTTAAGTTATGATGTATTTGTCGTAATTCTTTCAGGGTACAAGTTCCACTTTCCGACAGGCAATATATGCGACTTGTAATCCTCGTATTTTTAACTTAATATTTTTGAGAAAACTTTTGCGTATCCTTAATCAATGAGTACGACTTTTCGTTTGTAGAACGTATTATCGTCGAAGGCTGAATTCTTTTGAATGTTTGCCGCTGCCACCACGTGTGAGGTTTTAGGGTGCCTTTTCTGGGAAAGGCAGATGACAATAATCCACATGGAAAAACTATCCTGTCAGACAAAGCGCCGAATAGATAGCAGACTTGAATAAAAACCTTGCTTCTAGGTAGTGTTGACGGCCTTATATAAGTATGTAGTTCGTATGTAACCGGAGAGCATCTCAACAGGATACATATTCCTACGCCAAATGATCATGACGCTGAGCAAAAGATATGGTGAACTAACACCTAAATTAATGTCCCTACATCCGAGGCACTTAACAGAAGCTCTCAATGGGAGTCACTTGCAAAGATTATTAGAGCAACTCCAAACTAGAAACTGTGCATCCATTAGTTTAGCTAGTACAAGAACAGGTAACGATTAAATACAAACTTCTACTCCAGTAGTTTCTTCCCCCAAAACCACTAGACTTTGGAATTCCTTTCCGGGTCCCTGCTTCCCCAACTGTACTGACATGCAGAAGTTCAAGTGTAACGTGAACCGACATCTTGCTGCCCAACTCCCTACATAGTACCCCTGTAGCTTATGTCCCTGATAGTAGCCCCCTACATCAAAGTGGCAATGTGCCTTATTTGGGGTGAAAATGTAATAATAAAAAAACAAATTAAATTCAGCAATTCACTACTACCAACAAGACGCGCATCAAGCGATTAATGTTTGGGAATCTACCTAATGCGAACTTTCTGTTAATACCTGCACACATACTGGTAGCTGTCTTAATGTCACTCCAGAGTAGGACACTCCTCATCTGCGAAAAGATGTTACATGATATTTGATAACCTATTTACTCACTTTTGTTTGGACCCCCCCCTCCTAACACACACACACACACCTTGTTTTTCTCCGAGCATGCACTCTGTCAGCTTTGTTCTGCTTATAAAATCTGACTTGGTTTGTATGTTGTAAAGACTGTTAAACTTGTGGTATTTACTTCCTTCCTAGTGCGGAAAGATGTACAAAGAATGAAGCCAACACTCTTAAAATTGCCTAGGCAGCACCGACTGCATTCTCCAGTTGGGATGCCTCTGGTTGGAAGCAATATACTTGCTCCACTGAAGAGGGAGGCAAGACCTGGGAAGATGAACCTCCTAGGACTATCCAGAACAAATACTTCAGCCTGTCATTCTTTTAAATGATTTTAGAAAAACCAAAGAATTTTTTTTTTTTTTTTTTTTTTTTTTATCAGTAAAAGACCGATTTGCACTTTAAACAAGCATGACGTTTCTTTGATTAGCATTTTTGATTTTGAAAGCAAAATAGAACAAAAACACAGTACTAAAGGGCAAGTGCTCCTTAGTCTTGATGATCTAAAGATGATACCGTTATAAAAACTCTGGTCCCTACTAGTTTGATGTTAGGAAAGGCATCCATCATATAAATCTTGCCTTCATTACAGAAATGACCTTTAAAAAAACTTGACCAGAGAAATTTGGAATTCAATTTCCAAATAACATCCAACCCCATGCCAGCATGTAAAATGGATGCTAAACCAATATGTTGACTACATTTAAATTTAACTTTTGAAATCTTATTTTTAAAAAATCCGAAATAAAATTAATACAAAATGTATCCAGTCTATTTAAAAGAAAAAATTAACACTAAATATTTAAGTGCAAAACATTACAAATTCTCAGTGTTGTCTTACATCGAATGGATACTAACCTGAACTCCTATACTCAATTGGCCTTGATAAGTGGTGATAAAATCAACAAACCAAATGTTTATTTTACTTTGCAACTGTTATGCCACGTGGAGTTCAGTAGATATCTTGATTTATTAGCATAATAATAATACCAACGCATTCAAAACCTTTTCTCTAGGAAAAGATAATTTTCGCTAATTCACCAAGGTTTTCAACATGAATTTTTCCCTTCTTCTGAAAGTTAATTCTAAACCCTATATTAAGTTCAACACATTGATATCTTTAGACGCACCAAATTGAAAAACTTTTTTTTTTAAATCGGTAAATAAAATTGACCAATATCAAAGTAGGCTGAAAAATAACAAGGAAAAGTGTACATTTATAAACAGAAAAGGTTAATTTTTTTGATTTTAATAAAAATTAAAATACCCCTTCCCTTCCAAAAAGAGATCACATTTAAAGAACTTTACTATAGTTACTAGTTTTTATGCAAAATTAGGTTGCTTTGCAATTTCATCTTAAAAACTAACTTTTTATGTTGTAAATCTTTCAATATTCGTTTTTTGTTTTTGTTTTTTGTTTTTTTTTTCCTCTCTCTCCTAAAAGGAAATCGTCCAGAACCAGCATCAATCAAGCCTCACTTTGAATCCCAAGATCCTCGTTTACAGTTTACGATAACAAAACTTGATCCAAGAATCCACTTTGCAATCGTGTGGGGTTGTAAGGTAATTTACAACTTAAACATTTTATTTTTAAGCATTTGTTTTTAAACTGTTAATTGAGCTCGCAATCTTTTCTGCTTCACATTTCCACTAAATTTTCGTGTTAAATAGACACTCGAGTCAATGCTCAAAAAATACAATTTTAAAAATTCAACATTATACTTAGTTTATTACATTATTCAGTGCTCATCCAGAATTTCCTTTATATTAAAAATAAACTTCTGTACCAGTGATGGAAAGAATATCGTGGGCCAAAAATTATGTAAATTAATCTAGTTTTGTTTTTAAATAAGAAAATAAAATTTTTATGGTGAGTTACAAGAGACCACACCATCTTAAAAATATTCTGAAGGAATACCAAAGAAATTAAGATTTTAAAAAGCCATTTTTAACAGGGGGATGAGTTGAAAAATTCAAATACACTTAAAAAAATTTTTTAGAAAAATACTAAATCAATATACATGATGTAAAATGTTTTTTTTTTTTTTTTGTTATAGATATATACATCACTTTTTTTTTTTTTTATGGGGAATTTAAGAAAATAATCGATTCTGTATAACTGAATTGTTTCATATTCTATATCTAACAGTAAAAAATCATTTTCTGCTTCAGATAGATTTTGGTGGATGAGTCTCATTTGCAAAAATGGTCTTGTGACTTGTAACACCTCCTTTGGACTTTTACTTGGCCAAGACGGGTAGTCAGAGCCTGATTCCATGGATCAGATGGTCATGTCAAGATCTATTACGCATAACCTACATCAAATTTCAATTAACATGCATCTCCCCCACTAATAAATTGTTTCCAAATGTGGTCAAAAATGGTGGCTGAAGATTTATAGTTTAAAATGGATGAAGTGAAGGTGAATCCATAGCTAAAGACCAAAATAAGTTTTTGTAGAGATCGACTTGGATGATGACTTCATTTTAGAAAAGGTTAATTAAAATGTTTTTCTGATGTAAGAAAAGCTATTATGTAATAAAAAAGCTTATTTCCTTTTGAACACGAAATGCAATTGAAGATTGACAATAGTAAACTTTATTTTCTGTTTATATCAAAACCTGTGAGTGTGTCTTAAAAATGGCAAGTTTCTGTGAAACTAGTATCTAGTAGAAGGGAGGGGGTGGCAATTAGATACGTTTCTGCATTTTATAAAGAAATGGAATATTCCTTTCAACCAAGCTGCTCTCTGGTTGAATTTGATCAATTTTATACTGATATTTGATCTCTAGTGAGTGAAATAACTGTCAAGTTTGTCTCTGTAATTATCAGGAACTGTTAGTGTGAACAAGTATAGAAATATTTCTATTTTGTGGCGTGCAAAATGGTTTAGGGGTAAGACTACTGATTACTATACTAGTGGAGTCAGGTTTCAAATCCTTGAACCACCTGCCATGCCCAGCCACATTGAGGAGCTGTGATATTGAGAAAACCGCTGTATGTGAATGACTACATTTGCTTTTTGCTTATGGATTGAGCCCTCCAGTAGGTCGAGTAACTATTTCTACTGGAAACACTTGCCATGTCTAATGTGTACACGCATGCCCATTTCCATTCTAAAGGGAAAGGATTAAGCTCTATATTAATTTTCAATCGCTATCAATTTTAACATCAAATGAACTAAAAATGATTGTCTCGTCAGCTATGTATTCATTTCGTCTAAAATTTCTATTCTAACTGCATAACTACACAAATGCTACTACTTGTATTGTTTGAACCCTTGCCCTGTCACCTTAGTTAATCTACTTTATTCTAAACTAGGGGGGGTTGCCCAGGTGTGGTAAGGTGGTGTATTAAGGAGTCTATACAACCAGAAAAAATACAGGTGGAGAGGGGTGTGAAAAAAGTTCAAGCGACTGGTAAAATAATTCCTTTCGGGTTTTTTAGAGGAAAAAAAATCCCATTACGTAAGCCTCAAAAAAAATTTTTTTAAATAATTGTCAGGCTCAAACCTGTAACGTGAAGGACGAAAAGGTGTAAAAAGCAAACTGCTTAACCCCCGCGGCCACCATGACTTCGCTGCCGTTCAAATTAAGGCCAGTCATTGCAAGCGTGCTAGATGAATTTGCAAAAATGTTGACAAAAAAGTGACCCTTCCTTGTACAAAACTGCCCAGTTGACGGTGAAGGAATAAATGTTTTTGGCCAATTTTTCGATATTTGTTGTCCAAAGAGTCGAGCTTTAAAACGATACTGATTTTGTGAGAATCCATTGCCTGTCAATTGTTTGCAAGATCCACACATTTTGCCTTTTATCAATTAGATTAGACCCTTTCATTGAATTTGGCTAGTCCTTATCAAATATCACTTATTTTTCATAAAGTCCAGACTTCAAAAAAATTTTATAAATTTTAACAAAGCAGTCTTTGCACATAAAGTGTGAAGAGTTTATGATGAAAAAGGTTGTTGAATAGACATTCATCCTTCTGATCTTGCAATATATGAAAACAATTACCATAATTTGGTTAAAAGGACAAACTTCTGCCATTCAAATCCATTTTATTCAAACATTTTCATCAACATAGCCGGAAAGTTACATTGACAAGAATACAAAACATTTTTAGTCTGTAGACCTGCATGTACTATACGAGTGAGATTAAGTTTGCTTTTTTGACTTTCATACTCTTGACAAGCCCGTCTAGTAGCAAAATTCAACCCCTTCACTCCTTAGATGCTGGAAAGCCTTCTATTCTAATGGTTTCTTCCCTTAGACTGCTACATTTTGAAATTCTCTCCCTGTTTTCGGATTCCTTAACTGTACTGGGTAAACAAGTAAAAAAAAAAAAAAAAAAAAAAAAACTGGTACTGGTTCAAAATCCCTTTCAGGTGGAGCTGTATAACATTGATAAATGTGATTTCTTTTGACAGTTTACTTCAATTACATGGAATATTCAGTTGTCATTAATAAAATCATTGGTCTTTATAAATTTGGTAAATTGTTACATTAGGTCCACCTCCAATTTTCTTTAAAATGATTTTTTTATAGGTTTTCGACTATGCTGAATAAGAAAATCTCATTTAAATTTTGCAAACCATTAGTTTCCAAGATAGAAAGACCTGTAATTCACGAGTCGCCATGTTTGAATGAACATGTTCCCTTTTGTTTTAAATGTGGAATATTAAGGATTAAAGATATTAGAAAACTTCTTCTTTATGGCTGTATTTGTAAAATTTTTCTGTAGAACTTTTTTTAGTTTTACATATTTAAAGTGAGCATTTTGTTTTCAGTCAAGTCCTGCTTTAAATGTCTACCATGGTTCCAACTTGGACAAGTCCTTGGATGAAGCGGCAAAAACATTTTGTGAGAAAGAAATCTGCATGTACACGGAGGTGAATGAGATCTGGTTACCAGGATTCTTCAAATGGTATCTCAAAGATTTTGGTAAACAAGACATCGATGTTATCAAGTAAGTGAAAACTACACCAGATGAAATGTTTTTTTGAAACTTCAATCCTGTCTTTTCAAATTTTGCCTGAAAATTCTTTTCAAAGGTGAACAAAGTTAACTCCATGAAATACATGACTTTTTTTTTTTTTTTTTTTTTAATCTCACTTTTCACGGTTTCAGACATTTTTTTGATATTATGCATGCTCACTCTGCTGATTACTGTTCAGCAATCTCCAAATTCCACTCTAGTCTTGTTTAATTAGTTGCTTCCAAGTTTTCTCTGGCCAGCTAACCTTCCTGCAATTTAAGGCATCCATGTATTTACAGAGGTTTATCCAGAAGAATGAATGCGCCACCTTACTTTACTAGCATAACTGATTTGTCCTAAGAATAACCTTTTAGGCAAATGTATGTATTAGTATTTATATTTCTGACAAAACTCAATGTATGCGGAGACTTTAACATTTTGATTTGCACAACTTCCTGAAATATTTTTTAAATAACTAGAATTTATTAAAACGTATTTGCTCTCACACAAAATATTTCTCATAACTAACGGTTGTTGGTGCACTTTAGATGAATGTGCCTTGGCCAATTCAATACAGTAGCCATCATTACATGTAAATACATCTGGTAGTGCCCATTTCGTATAAGAATTTGCAGTTGGTTGTTTATTCCAAAATAACTACATTCCATTAAGGGACGAAAAAATGTTTGTCATAGATTATCTCCCTTCTAAAAAAAAAAGTTAAAATGACATGCTAGCTTGTCAGTTGGTGTTCGTGGACATTGAATAGTAAATTTATTTAATATTCAAATTCTACTTTTCTGATTTTTATTTTATGGTATACATTAATATTTTTCACTAATATTTATGAATATAAGTTTTCTGTTATCTTATACTGAACTGCCATATTTCACTTAAGCTTCAATATTTTTAATTATGATTTTTTTTTTTTTTATTAGTTCTTAAAATAAATTCTTTTTTTTTTTTTTTATTAGTTCTTAAAATAAATTCTTTTTTTTTTTTTCTCTTCCAGATCAACATTACATTATTTGTCTAAGGAGAAGCAAGAACGTGCCCGTCTTCTACTTATTACTTTGGACAAAATAGGCAATGTTGCGATCAAATATGCACCTTTTGAATGGCCCCTCAACTCCTGCAATCTGTGATAACTTTTTTTTTTAATCTGGAATGGGGGTACCAATGGACAAAATGTTTTGCTTAAGACGTGAAATCACTGTATCAGTGAATAATTAGCATGTAAAAAAAAAAAAAACTTTATTTATAATGACTTTAAAAAATTTTTAAAGTTTATATTTTATTCAACTGTAAATGCTACAAATTATAAACAAATGTGCCAATCTTTTTTTTTTTTGCTTTGCAGCTTTATCAAATTATTTCACTTTGATATCTAAAATAAGCTTATATCCTCCCATGCCAACATTTATTGAAAATACTTTTCATTGTACAAGAAAAGCAATTGAGGAAAAATTTGCTTAGAACGAACCTCCTCCTCCTTAAATGTCTGAAATCAAATCATTGTTAAACACTCACTATCAGCATTCGATAATCAACCTTTTATTTATGAAGTTTAAATGTGCAATATTTATTAAACATTATCTACGTTAGCTGTAAAATGTGTTAACATGGTGGAATGCCCCCTCCCCCCAAGTCTCACGATCTTGGGCAAAGGTGTTCACTTGGTTTATATTTGTCCATTCACAAATGTTGTCTGTCCACTTTTTTTTTTACCTTTCAATTGGCTTCCAATGCATATTTTGCATAACAAAATACCGGAATGCTTAACATGACCAATTTCAAAGCTTGTCATTAAATGATGCCAATGAGTTTTCACTATGCAAATACTAATATGATCAGATAATTTTTGATCAGTAATGAAGTACTCGATCTGGCTTTAGGTGTTTACTTTCTGATGTAATTTGTCGGTCCGATTGATACATTCCAGTCTATAAGAATACAGAAAGGGCATATACATTATAAATTTTTTGCCTTGTGTGATACGTGGTGTTTCTTGTGGCGACGGCTCAACTTAAGCTGATTTTGTGATTTAGTTGTTTGCCCGTTAAATGAAAGATTTGAAGATAAACAAACTCTAACTTGTTCGTTGGCCGCAGATGTTAAGTTGAAGTTTTTTTGTTTTTGTCAGTAGTCATAGATTTACTCTTGATCAACTTCTTTTGAGTACTTCACAAGGATATCCAGAAATAACCGCAAATTAAAGCTCGGGTTACTGGTTGCAGCTATTTCCTCCACGTAATTCTGATTAGACAAAAAATCTTCCCCAATTTTTAATTGTGGCTGTTTATTTGTTCATGCACTTTTGAAGAGAACATGAATATTACACCATTTTTTTTTTTTTTTTTTTTTTTAAATGGAGTAACTAATTGCATGATCTTTTAAATGATCAATTGCTCTTGTTTAGATTTCTAACTAACATTTTAAAAAATGTTTTCACTTTTTGTAAAAACTACATCTTTTACAAGCGGAAAAGAATGTGTCAATCTTTTTGCTTAATTGCATTAAAACACCTGAATGTTGGGTATACATATCGGTAAATAGGTTTTTTTTTTTTGGGGGGGGGGTCTTCGGATTTTAAGTACAGATAATTGAAACTGCATTTTATTGTGTGGGTGGAAGATGAATTTTTTTTTTTTTAATTAAAACAATTATATAATGAACAAATCTAATTTTTAACTGGAGTTTATTGTGAAACAAATTTCAAGTGGTATAATGGTGCAGATTATGAAATCTGCAAAGTTCAACTGGAGTTGAACTTAGTAATTTACTTAATGGAGAAAAGTATAAACCCATACTCCTTCTCCAGCATTTAAAAATGCTATAAAATTGACAAAAACTCTTCCAATGTTTCTTAGACTTTTTTTTTTGTTGAATCCCAAACAATCTTGACTCCCTTTAGAATTGCACAAGGCCAACAGTCCTAATGAAAGCTTGGATACTCGTCTCTGATGTTATCAAAAGTTGGTTAAAGAGAAAATGTCTACTTGGTGATGACTTCTGGTTTTGAAATCAGAAATTGATAAACAGAATTTATCAAGTAGTTATGTTGCTACTCTGCTCTATCATTATTTTCATGGCAAGTATTCCGGAGTTTCAATCTATGGTGCCCTCATTTCACAGTTGGGAAAATTTTGTAGAATCTGCTAATTTCTGCCACCATTCGCTAAATCCTCTGTTTGAGGCGAGGTGTAATGAATACACTTGAAAGTTTAAAATCAGATGTCTGATTTATTTTGTTTTTGTAAAGTTTAAAAGAATTTGCCCAGGAATGTATCACAAAATTATGTTCCAGTCGATATATCTTCTACGATCAGTCCAGCAGTGAGTGGGTCATTTGTAGTTTCTTCTGGCCTTGCTTTATTTGATTTTTCTGGATAGTCCTAGGAGGTTCACTCTCGGGCTTTACCTCGTTTTGAGTTTTCAGTTTATGGCTAATCTCCTTAGGTGCTCCTATTGGAATGTTGGAATTGCTCAAGCAATTTTTGTATTCTGGCCTATCATACTCAACCTTTTTGCATTGTGCCTCATATCTTCCTAGTGGAACAGAATGTTTGTTTGTTTGTGAGGAAATGAGCAATTTGTGTTATGGGCTTCCATTTGAACTTCAAGTGATTCTCACCAACATTCCAGTGTTTTTATTTTTTTTTTTTTTATTGATCCTAACAGAAATAACTTAATCTTTCAAAAAATGTTAAAGTAATCTTCGTAAATATAAAAACAAATGCTAAAAAAAATAAAGTTCTAGTTTTTTTTCTGTTGACGCTATTACACTCACGTACTTAAGAGGTATGAACCCCACTTTTCTAATCTGGTTGCTTTTCCATGATCTGAGTTGTTAGGGTTAATGAATGTAAACAACTTGGTTGATCAAACATTTGAAGAGCAGTAGCAGCTGTTTGTCTTCAATAAATCCTTCATAGTTGGCATTGTCCTTAAATAATCCATAAAATTTGACTGTAAGAACAGGTCCTCCAAATGTGATATGTATTTCTTTGATAAAGATGGACTTTTTTTTCCTTTTTTTTTTTTTTTTTCTTCTCTTAAATCACTACAAGCTTGGTCTTCCTGTTATTATATATTATAGCCTTTTGAAATTTATAGCCTTCGGTGTTTAAACGGACTCTCATACAAGAATCCCACACTTGAAAAACCCCATAAGTATTACCAGTTCGGTTTTAGTAATTTTGTTATTGTCTAATGTGTTTATTTGAAATTACATTGGAAGTATTTCTCAAAATGCCTCAATTTTGTCTGGGGATTGTTGAAAGTTTCTAGCCTTTATAACAAGACTTCTTACCTATTTGTCCCAAGTGAGAGGCTCTTTATTGAATAAAATATTTAAAACAAAAATACAAATTTTGCCATCCGGCCGAAAAGGAAATCTGGGGACAAGGTTGTGGGCGGGTTAGTCATGTTTATCTTGACTAACTTATCTAGTCAATTATCGATCATAACATTTAAATCGCCAAAATCCTGATTATTGATTTGCCAATCGCTAAAACAAAATCGTTCAATGAGTTACCTACTTATAATCTACATGAACAATATGCAATGGAGGAAGGGGCAATAAAAGTTGTGCAATTATGAACATATATAAAGAGGAAAATCCCTTTTGATAATAATCCCCCTCTCCCAACCCTCACTTTCTAAACATGGCAGGTAAGCATATTTGTTGACAAAGTTGATGCAAACTCTTGAAACATTAAAATTGTAAAAGCAGACCTACATCTGACAAATCAAGTCACCTAAATGAGGAAGAGGAACCCTGAACAATAGTGGCAAAAAATAAAGGAGTACTTCCATGCATACTCTAGGTAAGTTGTTTAAAATATATTTGAAAATAAATCAAATCTAATTTGGGTTAGAAAATGCCAGTTATTTTGGAAGCCCAAACTTCAACATCCAAATACTATTCAATATCTAGTCATGAACTTCCTGCTTATCTTTCGCCAAATTTTTGTTTTCAAATGTTAGAAAACAAGTGCTTTTATTCATGTAAAATTCCTGCCATTACGTTGATCAAATTATTAGTGTTTCTCTTTATCAAATGCTGGCACTCAATTGCTACGAACAAGGATAAAGAATTATCCCTTAAACATGTGGAATAGTAAGCCTTCAACTAACTTGTTGCAATGAAAGACACTACACCCTCACCACTAAATGGTGTAATAGCAATGCCAACTATATAGGCTGTTGCTGACCCAGAGGAACTTCTGTATCGTCAGCCAAGTGAATGATACTTCCTTTATCAACCTGGTTACCCAAGGTTAGATTAAGCATAGCTCCTTTTCATCAAACTTAGCTTATCAATCTATTTTGAATGACTCCTCTTATCATCACCTAATGTTGCACTTCGGAACGACGGTTGAATGTTAGAAGCTTTCTTTTTTATTTTGCACAGCATTCAGTATGCTTCCCTTTCATCAGAATATTTTCTTAGCATCTTTCCAAAATTCACCATTTCTCTCCAAGTGTGCACATTCGATCATACAAGCGAAAGGTATTAACGACTATCAATCCATCAGGCAAATGCAGGTAACCTTTCACAACATACTTTTGATACTTTTAGTGAAGAACTCTTCAAAATTAGAATGAAGAGTTTTGTTTTCATTAGTAGTCATATCCTATCAGTAACGTGACACTAATGTATTGATTGATAGCATGTTAATGCTCCTCTGCATTGCATACAATTCAGTGCCTGTGATTGCCCATTGGATCTTTGTTTTTTGTTTAATCTAGCCCTAATGTCTATAAGGAACTGAGTTCATTTCCTATGGATTCGAAAACAGCTAGAAAGATTTTTTATGAAATTTAACACTAAAGAACTTTGGCAGTGTTCTTAGATAGGTGTTGTATTAGAATGTCTTTGATAAGTATCAATAATTGATAATCTGATGCAAGAAGAAACGATTTTGATCAGTTAACACCTTACACAACCTAACATGAGTACATTTGAGAAGTTTTAGTACCACAAAAACCACGATTTATAAAATCAAGTTCTTTGATATGACAGGCATGTTTGAAATGTTTCTATTTAGTGCACAATTGAAGCATGATACTAGACTTTTTGCATTTTAAACTTTAATTCAAACTATTATATATAAAAAATGATTTTATAAAATCAGTGGGTTCTTTACAGTGCAAGGTAGACTACAATATATTGTGGACGGTCACTGCAGAAAGGCATGTGAAACTTCCTCCTGGTGCACTGCAATGGGTTCCCAGTGTAGACGATCAATTTGATTGAATAATTGATTTTACAGATTCCGATGACAATAAAAATATGGAAGTGTGAAACATTGATTATCATTCAATTCCCAACATTAGGTTTCCCTATCAGTTTAAGCCAACTACTATAAAGCTCATTGGGTTCTTTACTGATTAAAGTCCTCCTACCATTTATTCCCAACCACAGCTCTTGTTATCAACCCCTCTCTTGAGGGTTATTACATGGAGCCAGTCTTTACTATTTGTTGGGTAATCCTAACCATCAAATTAAATCCACTTTTTCGTTTTTCATAATTGTTTCCCTATACCTGATGGAAAAGAAATGTCATTTTCTCTATTCATTCCGATATGACAGATGTCTTCATTACACACTAGCAGTTCAGCCCAGCTTTGCTTGGGCCCTATGTACTGTTCATAACTCTGTGTTAAAGTTTGACTCCTGTCCAGGTAACCTACATTCAAAGTGACACCATGCCTTGTTTAACTCAAGTTATGGGTTAAACAAGCACAGTTCCTATTCATATTCTATGTAGACTGGCTTGATTTGATAATCTTGTGTTTACACAAGTGTTAATGCCGGCAGTATATTTTTCCCTCTTTAACTTTCTATCTGAGGCATTATTTTCAAGTTTTTATCTCCATACCAGCAAGTTTATTTTTCAATTTGTCTTTATACCTATGTAATGGATGTCTTACACTCTGACCACCTGTCAATTGACTTTAAGTGAGTCACTTTCATTCATGTAGACAAGTTGACCTGCCCAACAAAATTGTGATTTCATTAGAAATGCATCAATGCTTAATGCTGCACTCTTCAAATAATTCAGAAATGGAAACCCTGTCCTTCTATATTAAACCATATATACTGCAATGGCAATGGTTTTGAAGTGTCCAATTGGATGATGTTTTCGATACTCCGTTCATGTTTCCAATCCATGCATCAATATTGAAATAAAGGTATCAATCCATCAAAATTTTGAGGTATTTTTTAAATTAAAAAAAAACCTGAAACTCAGTGTTTTACTCAACTTATCTTTCCAAGAATGAAAGCTAAAAAAAAAAAACTAATTGTTGCATGTTGTACATTTCTCTTTGCTCTAAATTCATTTCTCAAATTGTGTTTAGGAACTTTTTCCTTTCTTCCCCATAATCTAAAAAGATGATTGTGGAGTACTTGTTACCCTAACTCTGCTTTCATCCTAATTTATCTGTTTAAATTCATACAATAGCTATGCTCAGTAAAGACAATCTAGTACTTGTAAAATCCACAATACTTCTCTCCATAAAATATGGGAATATTTAATAACTTCCTAGATTTCACTTGAGATGATCAGTGTCTTACGTGGATGGCAAGAACAATGCACAATTATATCAACACCTTATGTGTTGTATATTCAGTATTTGCAGAAACTGGATTGGTCATCCACTTCATTTATTTCCAGAAACCATGAAAACCAGACTAGAAGTCCTAGATTCACATTTTGCCCTCTTTTGGGCTCGTTAATAGAACATATCCAAACTCAGGATTCAAAACCAGTTACTTGTATGCAAGGCAAGTATTTTGCCACCTAAGCCAATACCCTACATACAAGAAAGTCCATTTACTAACACAGATCAAGTAAACCACAACATTCTGACTGGAATATACCCATTTATCGACAAGGGGTGTACTCGTCCAACTAAGAACCCAGGCCAATGTCTCACAAATAGGATTTTCCACTTTACTTTTAAAATTTTATCTTGAATTCATATTTGACTCGGTTGGTCTTTATTTTCTTGACTTCACTTTATGAACAAGCTTTTGGTTTTAATGGCCACCTTAAAGTGTCCTTGGAACCAGCCACAAGCTTTCATTTATATGGCAAATTAAGCCTTCAAAAACCTTAAGATCCTTTAGCTCATCCTTAGTATTAGGGGAAAGGGTTTTGTCAACAAGTCTATCAGTCTTACCTGATTTTTACGGTCACATGTATGATTTACCTGGTTGATTCCAGGGGTTCATTACCTTGCTCAAAATGCAGATGTAAGGTGTCATGTCATTTTTGTTGCTGATAACCCTAAAGAACAAGGTTGTTACTGGAAACTTTGCATGATTCTGAATATACCTTTGCTAAGGCAACAAGTCACTTGTGCTGAGAATTTCTTCTAATCTTGATAGTTAACCACAGCATGTCCGGCTCCAGTACGTGTTTCAACTTATTGCTGAGCTGTGCGTGCTTCAGTTGCTTTTCTTATCATAAATTGTCTTTTCCTCATCTTATATGAAGCTTAGTGGATATCTCCATGTACCACCAGCTTTGAGCTTTTCATCTAGTTTATTGCATCAACTTGTCTGTTATCTTCTAAACTTCACCAAATTCCAATATTCTGACATCATCAGATTGTTGATCTTGTTTTTTCTTTGATGTCACTTGGTAGTTGAATCAATTCTTTCAATTTTTTTTTTACCATCTTTCTCATGTTGAAGGAAATTTAAAATCTCTCCCCCCCCCCTTTTTTTTTGGGGGGGGGGGTACAGATTTCAAGGATTCCAGTAATTATAGGCTTACAATTGTTCATAATCAATTATTCTGAATGCTTGTTACAAACATTTCTGGAATGGAAAGAATGTCATCTTGGCAATTTTTTTTTATTTTTATGAAAGTTTGAAATTATATTTTAATTGTAGATTCAACAATGTCTAAAGGGTAACCATTGTTGCAGAGAGTCTTAGTGATAAACTTAATTTCATCATCCAGTCTTTTCTTCAAACAAATCATTTAAGACCCGATGGGGAAGGTCTTAAATTTAACTTTTGTTTTATGGGACAAAAGGAGTCCCAACAAGTGTAAAAAAAAAAAAGCAGTAAATGTTGGTTTCGATAGACCAAAGGGAGAAAATCAGAAAGCTTTAGAAACTAACACTAAGAAATGGAAGAAATGAATTAACTTCCTTATCCAAAGTAAACTTCAGAGCTGGATGGATGTTGACATAAAAAAACATGCTTCAGTCTCATTTTTAACATCTTTGAAAACCAGAATACATTCTTCAGTAAAAACTACAAAAATGTTATTCAATGTCAATCCCAAGAAAGAACCTATAGAGATGCTATAAATCTGTATGTCATAAAAACTGAATTTGATGTAGTGACAATCTTCATGAATTCCATGAAAATACTTTTTGGAATAGGGGAGTGTGGATTGGACCATGATTTAAGTCATCTGCACATATACTAAGTCTTTAAAAAAAAAACAAAAAAAAAACTCTAAATATCAAAAGAATACATAAATTTGTCAATGTTAAAATAATTTTGTATAAAATTCACAAATGTGAATGAATCCTAAATACAAAACTATAGCATTCCAAAACTGGTTCTAAAATAATGGCAAACTATTTGACTTATTTTGTGAGGATCCTATCATAGATAAAATGAGTCTTAATAGTAGTACTCCTCTATGGGTTTTAGGTAGACCATTAAGATTGCAGATAGAACCAGGTCTAATTAAATTAGAAATTGTAGTGAGAAGAAAGCTCCTCACTTAACATATTTAAGTAGATGTTTTTGGAACTTGGTCTCTACAGATAGTGAATTTGCATGCATCTACTGAACTGAACAACTTTAGGTGTCTCACTCGGGATGGTCATCATTTTAACATTATCTTGATGGTCAAGTATGATAAAACCTGAGACTTTTTGGATTTTGTGATTAATTTGTTTTTAAAAAGCCATATCAATGCATATATAGAAACTAAACTCGGTAGTTTGTTACTCTTTTGAGATTCATGTCCTCCTCAGTGTCGGCAACAGTTTACATCATTGGCATAGAGGAACTCCTGCACAAAAGTTTAGATGTTCTTGGACTTTGCATTAAATGAGTCAGATTGAAGATTTTGCCACTAGTTCAGAAAACATACCAACATTACAATTCTGAAAAACAATTTCAAATTATATAGAAGAGTATGTTGGAAGAATGTTTAACACTTTTATCAATAGCTATTGGTTCAATGAGTTTACTGTCAAAGTGAAGGTCTGCTTTTATGTTCCAGTGAAATTGTTTAAGCATTGGGATTCATCCTGGTATGCATCTAATTTTGAGGATTTTCCATACTGTTGCTCTATTCAGTCTTCAGAGTTTTTGTAACGTCAACAAGACCTGGTAGTATTGTTCAATGCACTTTTCCTGAAATTGTCAGGCAGTAAAGATCGGATCCATCATTCCATATCGAATCCAAAACTACTGGTATTTCAGGATAACCAAGGGAAACCTACCTAGAGCTACAATGAGTGATCATGACGTGTGCAGATAGATGTAAGCAGAGGTCACAACTATAAAAGTAATCATTTCGTAAGAAAATGGAAATACACTATTTATGAAAGTAAATGTTTGCAATTTTCAACTGATAATTTTAAAGTTTGCACCTTTTTATATTTATTTATTTTTTTTTTATTTTATTTTATTTTTTTTTTCAGACTTGAATGATAGCTGGTTATAATGACACTAAAATTCTTTGTATGCATGGGGTGTTAGTGGCAGATTCTATATTAGTGTCAATGGAGGTCTATATTGGGAGTCCTACCTATATCAAATTGCCAAGTGTTTTTGTCAAGGCAATGAGAGCTCTTGCTATATTATTGTAGATTTTGTTCCTCAAATCTTCTAAAATTTTGGATTTCAGAATTGCTATTGAGTTTTTCTTACTCAGCACAAATAAGTACTCCAACTGGTCAGTTTTTCGTTTTTATATTTTTTAATGTTATCTGAAGGTGTTTAATAACTCTAATGGACAGCATAAAAATATAAGTTTGTTACTGTAAGTGAACAAGTTGGATAACTGGCTTGTAATGTATATGGGGAACGAGCTGACTGTACTGTTATTATAGTTGTACTTCTCCAGACTAGCATTCTTGATATGCTCTTCAGAACAGCCCATATTAGGTGAAAGGTTATATCTGTACCTTCTCTATAACAGAAAAATAAAAACCATGTTGTAAAGTGTACTTGCACACTTGAAACAAAGAGCAAAGTCATAAAAAAAAAACTATGCTTTACCTGTTAATAAAGCATAGGCTTATTTAAAAAGTATATTTTTAATATAAAAAAAAATAGCTTTCAACACTTTTTCTTTAAATAAAAATGTCAACTTAGAAATAAACGACTTTTCTTAAAATACTTCAGTTTTTCTGATCCACACAATTTCTACCTGTATATAAAAGGCACTTTGGTGTGAGTTCCCTATGAACTCCGAAATAGCTGGGCCGATTTTTTTTTTTTTTTTTTTTTTTTTCACACAAATGTACTTTGTTTTAGAAAGCCTCTGATTTTGACCAAAGACTATTTAAAAACACTTCCAGACACAGTTAATGCTCTTATACAGCCTAACATCACAAGTGCATTTGAGGTTTATCACCAAGTAAACGGGCTTGGCATACAAAATCCTCAGGTTTTTTTAATAATATTCGAAATGTTTCTTTTTAGAGCACACTTGAAACATACTGGATTTTGGAATTTTAAACTTTGATCAAAGCCATTATATAAAAATTTTATAAAATCAACAGTAGGGTCTCTATAGTGCAATGTAGACTACAATGTATTGACAAATTTGCTACAGGTGGAGGCATGTGAAGCTTCCTCCCACTGTAGCACCGTGGGTCCCTGATTAGAACAGGTAGTCAATCGATTTGATTGAAAAATGAGGGATTTCAGATTTCTATGATAAAAATACTGGAAGTGTAGAATATTTGATCTTCATTCAATCCGGGGCAACGTCGGGTCTCCCTAATAGTAACTTACATTTCATATCTTGTTTACTTCAATAAATTGTTAGTTCAAAACAATATCTTATGAGAGTTTTCTGGATGAAATATAAATGATCTTAGACACTTTTTTCAAAGATAGTACAATTTGTGAGAACAAGTTGACACATTTTAGTGTAGTTCTGATCATTTATCAGATACTTTGCTATTGAGGACTGATATGTATTGATGTCATTAGTGGAAGATACCATTCCTAGTTTTTCTAGAGACTGCTGTTTAATTCTAACATCCAATCTTTGAGATGTATCTCCTGTGTAGTGCATATTTCAACCATATTCAAATAATGAAACTGGAAGTATACCAGACATCTTTTTACTGATGCTGAAGTGATTTTATTAAAAATAAAATGTTTCTAATCAATAGTGCATATGCTGGAAGAAATTTTTACCTTCTAAGCATAAAATGTTTGGTTTCATAATTTTCTATATCATATGGTGTGCAATCGATTTTATTGAAAAATGGGCGATTTCACTGATTTCAATGAGAAAAGTATTGGAATGTTTGATCCCCATTCTGTCCCGGGTAACATTGGGTCTCTCTGCTAGTAGGTTATATTTTTTATATTGTTTGCTTCAATAAATTGCTTAAAGTTGTTAAAATAATTTGATGCAGTCTATACAACATAACACCATGCATGCAGGCATTATAAGTATTTAACATTAATTATGAGTAAATATTTGTCAGTTTGACTTTTTTTCCTTTTTTTTTTTTTTTTTTTGTAATGTTTAATGTTCTCCCAATCTTATAACTTTTTGCAATCTTTTTGCAAATTCTTGCTGCAGCAATAGCTTTTGCCTCATTGAAATAATGAAGTAAAATGTTTGAGTACATAATTTTCTATATCGTATGGTGTGATATAAACCATATATTTTTGGCTTTTATTGTTCACCATAGACTATTAATGTCTTAATGCAACTTTGTTTTTGTCACTACCACATTGACATACTGGTTCCTGTTAGATCACCAAAATTAAGCGATGTTGAGGTTAGCATGTGTGACCATTTAGAAATACTAGGTACTGTATGTAGAACAGCTCTTTGCTCATCCTAGTATTGTTTGCATTTGTCCTGAACTTTTCTTACTCCTGGACTCTGGCAATATTAGTTCAAGAATGGTTGCTTTGCATTAGACTCACTGTGCAGGTGTTATCCATTGTCTCTCTAGACTGAATGGAGGCCCTAAATGGGACTTTGTATTTGCTAAACGGCTTTTTAGTATTTCTGCTTTGTTTGATATTGACACTTTGATATGCTGTAAATTTGCTATTGATTTTGAAATGTGTTCTAATCATTTAATTAGAATTTGTATTCAAATATATTCTGGCCTTTTTAGACCGGTTTTCTATCAACCTCTTGTCAAATTGTATCACAAATTGAAAAAATTTTCTTTTTTTATTTGGATTCTTCACACTACTGTTCTCATCTTTAGTATCATTTTCATAATATTTTGGTTCATGTAACCTCCGACCATCTTCAGGTGTATCTTTTACAAGGTGGTCACCACTTATCAAGGCCCGGAAGCCACTCAGGGATAAGGGTTATTGTAAGTACAGTACGTTAGTGTGGATATTTAAAGTGTCTACTTAAGGGGGTGGTTCATCAGGAATGTGTTTACGTTGGACTTGTCGAATTCGGGAATGTTTCTGCCTAAGGAATTTGAACAGTCCCCTTTAATGACGGGGACAGCATGTTTCACTGTGGTGCAGTGGTTAAAGTACTTGTAAAAATCATTTGTAAAAGTGATTCTGAAGGTTCAGTTTTCATTGTGGGCCCGCAAAAAAATACAATTGCGGACTTCTATCCAGTCATGGCTGATGGAATGAGAGCCTGCTACTCTCATAAAGTAAAAGGGTTCGAAATTCTATCCAAATTCCTGAGTTTAACAGAAACATTGCCAAGTTCAATAAGATACACCTGGAGAAGGTCAGGTTACATCAACCAAAACATGAAAATTTCATTCAAGATGAGAACAGGATTCTGAAGAATCCAAATATGAATAACCAATCCTCATCTCAAAAATTCATAAATGTAATTTTGTTTTTAATTTAAATATCCGTTCCCCTCTCGTTCCATTAAGCCCATTTTAATCTTGTTTTAGACTGAAGAATCAGACCTCGTTACTCAGTCTGGTTTTGTTTTTTCCCTCCCCTTTCAAATCTAAATCTGCAGAAGTCTTCAATAGTTTTATTCTGACATTCGGAAGTGTTGAAAATTTTTCAACTGTGACACATTTGTCCAGGAGAACTTGTTTTAATTTTTCAGATGCAAACTTTAGTCTGTATTTGGATTATTGTGGCCATTGTTCTCATTTTCTCCGGCTTTGTTCCGGTACATCTTGTCGAGCTTGATATATAATTTTAAATAGAACCTTCAAATTAATACAGAAGAATACTTTCACTCGTCCTGTCAGCCATGACTGGTATAGCTAAAATAAAATTGTATTTCTTTTTTCTGGACATTACACCAGACATAAACTCCACAATGTTATTGTGCCCCCCCCCCTTTTTTTTTTTTTTTTTTTTTTTTTTTTTTTTTTTTTTTTTTTTTTTTTTTTTTTTTTTTACATCAAAATGAAGTACCATCTACTCTGGCTTATGCACTTTCAGAATATATAAAGGTGATTGGGGCACTCTATCACCCGAAATTGTTAAATTTAAACATAGACCTGAACTTTAACTTATACAAGTTGAAAAGAAACAACTCTAACCGCCATCTCCACCATTTTTATTATGACTTAATGATGGATGAAATAAATTGTGTAAATGGCAGAGATGTTTGTTTGGGTGCTTTCTTTAACATTTAATCTTGCTCTGTATTTCATTGAGCTCTCTTACTCAAGATTTAAAATTACTCTATCCTTTATGGCTCTTTATATTTTCAGATGCTATAGGTAATTTGCTTTATCCACTGCTAAATTTTTTGATTCGGTTACAGATTGTATATTATGGTACCAAGTGATAATTTTTTGGTCGTTTGTTAAAGTGCTTTATTGGTGATCTCCATTGTCATCAGGAATGGTTGTAGTTGTCGAGACTTAGTTAAGTGTATTTATAGTTAATTTGTTCTATTTAATTATTTGTTTGTCTGTTGGAGGAAAGCTAAATGTGGGGGGGGTAGTTTTTTAATTTATATTTTTTTAATGAATCGTTGAATACAGTTAATATATTGGTACTGATATTGAATGCAATTCGGTTAATATTAGGCTGTAGGTTTTGATTAGTATTGCTTCTAGTCATTTTTATTTATCCTATTCACCTAATATTCAACCCAAGATTAACTGAATCCCATTCAATATCGGTACCAAGATATTTTTTTTTTTTTTTTTTTTTTTTTTTTAGTGATCACCACTTATCAAGGCCCGGAAGCCACTCAGGGATAAGGGTTATTGCAAGTACATTACGTTAGTGTGGAGATTTGATGGAGTGTTTACTTAAGGGGGTGGTTCATTAGGAATTTGTTAACATTAGACTTGAAGACATCCAAGTTGTAGTCCGGAGGGAAGCAGGCATTAATCGTATTCAACAATTAATAAGAATAAAATACAACTTTAAAAATTATCAACTTTACCACACCCCGCACTTACCCTTCCTCTTCAGCAGACAACTCGGATAAATAAAATAAAATAGCAATTAATAGGCGAATAGAATAAATCAACAAATTTACTAAATACATTTAATTAAGCCTTGACAACAACCACTCCTGACAATAATTGAAATTACTGATCAAAAACGCTTGAACAAATGGCCAAAAAACTATCATTTGGTACCAGCAAAACAAGATTGCCCGGGGGATAGAGCAAATTACCCATGGAATAGGAAAAAATAAAAAATGTCATTCAACCGTGTGTGTGGTGTGTATAAGTACAAATTATTTTTCATCATGGCAAAAGGTTAAAAATGTGGGATGACCTAATTAACATCTATTTATTTTATTTTTATTTTTTTCATTTAAAATATCTTTATAAGGGTTTCTTGATAAAATATTAATGACTGTAAGCACCTTTTTACAAAGGTAGAGTACAATTTGCCATAAGTTGACACTTTAGTGTAGCTCTGATTATTTCAGATACTTTGCTAATGAAGGCTGATATGTATTGAGGTCATTAGTGAAAGATACCATTCCTAATAATTGTAGGGATTGCTGTTTAATTCTAACATCCAATCTTTGAAATGTATCTCTTGTGTAGTGAATATTTCAACCATATTTAAATAATGAAACTGGACATACACCAGATATCTTTTGTACTGATTGCTGAAGTGATTTTATTAAAAATAAAGTATTTGTTTCTAACAATCAATAGTGCATATGCCGGAAAGAGCAATTAGGATAATGGTTGAAAAGTATATTAAGAAAAAAATAGCTTTCAACACATCTTCTCTTTAATTAAACAAAAATGTCAACTTAAAAATAAACAACTTTTTCTTAAAAGAATACTTGAATTTTTTTCTGATTCGCACAATCTCTACTTTTATATATAAAAGGCACTTTGTGGGTTTCCTATGAACTCCAAATTGGCTAGGCTAATTTTTTTCAAATTTCACACAAGTGTACTTTGTGTCTGGAAGTGTTCTTAAACATACTTTGGTCAAAATTGGAGGCATTCCAATACAAAGTTAACTTATACAATCTAACATCACAAGTTTGAGAAGTTTTATCACCACACAAGCAAAAGGGCCCGGCATATAAAATTCATAGGTTCTTTAATAAGACAGAGGCACATTCGAAATGATTTTGAACACATTTGAAACATGATGCTTGACTTTTTACATTTCAGAGCTATTATATAAAAATAATTTTATAAAATCAACAGTAGGTTCTCTATAGTGCAATGTAGACTACAATGAATTGTGGAGGCATGTAAAGCTTCCTCCCACTGTAGCACCATGGGTCCCTGAGTAGAACAGGCAGTCGATCAATTTGATTAAAAAATGGGCGATTTCAGATTTTGATAACAATAAAAATATTGGAAGTATGGAACATTTGATCTTCATTCAATCCTGGGTAACGTCGGGTCTCCCTGATAGTAACTTATATTTAATCGTTTGTTTACTTCAATAAATTCTTAGTTCAAAACTCTTTACTTTTCTTGAAAAAATATTTTAAGCACTTTTTTCTTTCTTTCAAAGAAAGAGTACAAATTGCAACAAGTTGACACTTCAGTGTAGTTCTGATCATTTATCAGATTCTTTGCTAATGAAGAAGACTAGTATGTATTTGTCGTTAGTGGAAGATATTATTCCTAATTTTTGTAGGGTTTAATTCTAACATACAATCTTTGAAAAGTATTTCCTGTGTAGTGCATATTTCAACCATATTCAAATAATGAAACTGGAAGTATAGCAGACATCTTTGTACTGATGCTGAAGTGATTTTATTAAATGTTTGTTTCTAATAATCAATAATGCATATGCCGGAAGAAGCAAATAGAAAATCTCTTGCGAATACCCTACCACTTAACTGCCTCACACAGTCTATTAGCTAACACAGATCGAGCAAAATCAGACTATGGAATGTACCTACTTCGTCTTAAACAAGTAGTCATTCAACTACTGAGAACCCAAGCTTCTGTTTTGCAAGTAGGATTTTTACAATCACTAATCAGATGTTATCTGACAAGTTAACAAATTGTTAAAATTTTTAGAATATGAGACTTATATATCCAGAGTTTGAATATATAGTTTCTAAGGAAACTGTTGCATCATGCGTACCAACAAGGCCCAATTTGATAGATTTTTTTTTTTTTTTTTTTTTTTTTTTTTTTTTTTTTTTTCCGCGTCCTTCAATGACGTAATCTTGTTAGTACAAAAATCCATGAACCATCATCTGGAAAATCAGATGACTATTTTCACCTTCACTCAACAGGAACTGTATCGAAGGATTTTTTAAACTGAGACAAAAATCTCTTTAAAATAAAAACAGCATTATGGTATATCTACAATGGAGATATCTTAGAAACTTGTTTGATTCTTATAGACACCTCCCCATTTACAAAGGGAAGGTCGTTATAAGCGAACATATTCTCCAATATTTTCAAATGATATGAGTGATCATGCCTCTGTTAAATGAATCAATGCTGAAATTAGTTATATACATCGGGTTTTTAATCAAATAGTCCGTGATGGAAGACCCTATGTATTATAACATTTGACACTCGCACACAAAAATATATAATTGAACAATATTTGATGCACTGCCATTGATGAGGTTGGGTTTTTTTTTCTTTTTTTTTTATAAAGTTTTGAAACGTATTAAAACGAAAAGGTGAAAGAAAGAAAAACTATCTAGTTAACTGAAAATTATCTAAAACGGATCTTTTTAACGTACACCGATAAATTCCAAATTGTGTAGTTTTTGCACACTTGGTCTATATTAATCGCAACTGAGAAGTTTAAAAAGAATCTTCAAATGAGTCGTGTATGAAATAGAAAATGTCTGATTAGAATATTTTCCAGTCCAAACTCAGCATGAATAAATGAACACAATAGTAAACTTCTGGGCTTATGAACGCTCGGATGTCAATCACTATGCCTACGTATTGAAGGGGTGGGGGGCATGTTGAGGAATTGTTACCTCTATGCATTGGATATGCCCGTGTAGTCAGCCTTGTATTGACCAAAAAAAAAAGTTATACTGACTAGTGGTGGTAGACACCATATTTATAAAGGGAAAACACTTTTAGTCCTGAGCACCATTCAATGTGAATTTTTTTCCTTGGGTGTCACTACTTATCAAAGCCTGGAGGCCACTCTAGGATAAGGGTTAAGTGTTAGGTAGATGGTCAGATGATATGATCAGTTCTGGAACTTTGGTAGGGCTACATTATTTTAGAGGATGGATCAACAGGAACTTTTTCACATTGGATTTTAAAATTACCATGCTGTAGTCAACCAGGAAGCAGCCACATGGTATTGTGTTCCACAGACTGTTCTAGAAAAAACTCTGCTCATGGAATTTTTTAGTTTTAGACAGATAGTGAGCGAAGTTGTTGATTGTAACTAGATGAGTATTTGTTGTGAACGTTTTATAGGGAGGAATCATATTCGAGCACCTGAAAAAATTCTATATAATGGCATCTATGGGGGGGGGGTTAATTTATACATCTTTTAATGGTATGTAATGAGTTTTTGTGATGATTAACAAAATCTGACCCCCCTCCCGTATCAATTTGCTAATTTTGACCCCCTTAGCAGCCCAATTAGTTTTCCACATGTCTGAATATCCTATATACCAAATTTCAAGTCTGTAGATCAGAAATTTGAGTATATAGGTTGAGAAGTGTCCTCCCACATCACTTTTTATGATGAGAAATATTTAGCCATATTAGTACTTAGATGAGTGACAATTTAATGCTAAATGCTGTGAGTTTCAATGTGACTATTGTTGAAACAGGGTAAGCTAGACTCTTTGATCTTTCACAAGGGGAACTAGTGTAGAAAAACACTGAAATAACAGTGCTTATCTGTTTATCGCTGTATGATTTTCAGTCTTTGATTTAAGTAATATGGTTGGAGTGTACAACCCTTGCTTCATTATAAATGCCCGCAACAGATCCATTGTCTCTCACAGACCAACAACATTGATACTAACAAAAGTAATTATAATAGCATTTCCTAATACTGAGATAACCTTTTCACATTTTAATGTGAATGAGCATTTGTGTGCATTCACTGCACAGGCCATGACAAGTTGCTTGTGCTGGTCCAAGGTCACTGCTTAAATTTAGAATACTCTGAATGGTTCATAACTACAGCAGGGAACTTAATATCTGTAGAACCATTATTTACTCATTTTTATTTTTTCAAGTGGATAAATCGAGTTCTGGATATTTCCAATTGTGTGGTTTGTCTCTTTGATTAAATATCTCCCTTTAAAATTTTTATTCGTGTAAGACGGACAAGGAAACGTTTACTAACTTTTCAAAGTTTTATTTGGAGAGAATTTACTTAGAAGAGAGAATAATGTTATCTTAATAATTTACTTAAACTTTCTAACTTAAGAAATGAGTGGCGTGTAAATTATTCTACATTATTGGCCATGTCTTGTTCACGTGGCTTCCTGGAGAGGACTGACTACCCAGAAAACCAATTACTCCCACCGTGCCGATCTGTTGGAATAAATAAAATATATACCTTTGGGTCCTTTGTGGCAGACCACCCAACATTTACCTGAAAATAATGGCCAGTCTTATCTATGGACATAAAAAATAATACTGCATAGTTATTAGATCCTGAGTGAGTCATAACTACAGCAGGAAACCTCATATCTGTAGAACCATGTCTTTTTTTCTCCGTAAGTAGACACAAATCGAATTCTGGGTGGCAAAAACTTCAGATCACATATTTCAAACTTGTGATTTCTTTTTTTGTAGTCAAATATCTCTGACCCACATCATAATGATCCAACTCCGTCATTAAATTTATCCTTCAATAATCTCTGGTAAAGGAAAAACTTACAATTCTATGAATGGGAAAATAACTCCAAACTTTGATTATGCTGCTTTAAATTTATCCAATGGGGTGAGGAAATGCAGAAGCCAGTAGTAAAAATAAAATAGTCATAATCTGGTAAATCGGCTCAAATTTTCCAGTCTTACAGAAATGATTTCAATAAACCGTGATGCAAAAATTGTCTAGCATTTTTTTTTTTTTTTTTCAGTTGTAACCTCAAAAAAAAAGCTGGTAACTATTAAGACATTCCTTGCTAAAACAACTTCAATCCATGTTTTTTCCACTTCCAACAGAACTGTTTATGAATGTACAAACTGTTACTTTCCTATATAATAGAATTTTGTTTGACAAGGGTAGGTATAATAATTTTACGTTTATTTAAAATTGTTTTTGTCCCCCCCCCCCAACAATTTGGAGTCTTTCATAGGTAGCAGATCATTTCGACAAAATGTTACATTACTTGCTCAAATTGTAGTTCATGCACATCACTTATTATCTAGTTTTTCAAATATTCTTTAATGGTTGTTGGTCTTCCCAAATATTGATTTGATCTCAATATAAATTTATATATATATATCTTTGATAATTTCTGAACATGCTGTTAAACATTCCATGCTGCTTAAATATTTCTGGGATTTTTTTTTTCCTCCATCAAAGCAAGGTGTATTGCCACTTGGATGTAGTACTTGGTAACAGGGGAGTTGAACAGCAAGATTCACCTTACACTTAAACTTCATTATAATTATTGCCTTTGGTTTTATTTGGATATCAAATGAAAGTTTCAGTTTTCAAAATTATATGAAAAGGGTTAACTGGAACTTTATTACAAATAGTTTTGAAATCAACTGTATTAGGCTTGGGTGGAAAAAAAAAAAGTACGAATAGTTCTTCTAAACTTCATTAGTCCTAAAATTTATAGTACATAAAAAACAATTAGTGCAAATATTTTTGGAAGATTGATTTGTTTAGGGGTCGCAACTTTGACATGAAACCATGATAGTGCTTATAATTTAACAATGTATTCTACCATCAAGAGATTTGTAGATATTTGCTGCTGGGCTATTCTGTTTGGTGTTCTGTTTTCCTGGTTTAACAATCTGGTATGGTGTATTTTACCAAGTTTTGCATACCTGATATATTTCAGACTATCTTCAGATGACTATGGAGCACCATTTTGTATCATTAAGCATGATCTCAGAAGGTACCTCTGATTCTTGCGGACTGACAATATGCCATCAGAAACCCTTTAACACTTCGAACCCCATTTACAAGATAATTTTTAAATACATGATTCGTCTTGTTTTATTTGGTTTAATAAATAAATTAGGTCGCATTTGTTTGGGTTTTATTTTGTTTTAATAACATCATTAATTAGAAACGGGTTCACATTAAGTATATTGTCTTTGGAAATTGTTTATGTTGGCAGTTTATGCAATTAATATTACAAGAATTTTAATTCCTGTTTAGGACTTTCATTTTCATTGGTTTTTGTTTTCAGTCTGTTTTTATCATCGTCAACATTGTCCTAACATTGAGATGAGAAGGGTATTATTAGTGTTGTTGTTAATAGTAATAATGTATCCTGCAAGAATTATGCATAATTGTGTGTGTGTATGTGGTGTCCCAAAAGAAACTGAATTGATCAAATATAAGAGAACAATAGAAGCATCAAACTAGCGAAAATATTTCAGAGCATCTAGATTAACTCTAAAGTCATAAGTTGTTACACCATCAAGAAGTTGATATTTATCATAGTGGTACTTTCAGTTGAATTTAAATTTCAAATCTGTCAGCTTCTTTGGGAGGTGTATGTATATATATATATATATAATATATATATATATATATACTAAAAGTTGGGACTTCTAAACAAAAAAAATTTCAAGCTAAAGTTCATATTATTGCAAATGACACCTGTAAACAACTGTCTAGACCCATAACAAGAAAAAAATTTCTACCGCACCCTACTGTGATTGTGTGAGAAAACAATTCCTTGCAAATTTTTTTATTTTTCAAATTATTTTTCCCATTTTTGTTTTAATTTTTCAATGTGATACAACACTTATTGTTCCTTTCTGCTATTGAATACTTGACACGTATCGTTACTATATCCTAATTTTCAGTGTAAATCTCATTTCAAAATTGATTTGAAATGTGTACGTTTGTTCTGGTTATAGATGTGAATATACAATTTCACCTAACATTAATAGATTACATTTTTAAGATGAAGGAAAATGAAGAACAGCCTCGTTCTCCTAATCTTTTGTGAACACTGTCCATGCTTCTTCCATCAGACTAAGCCTTCAAATCCTGATACTCTGACAGGAGTCAGAGCCAACGAAGATTAGATTACATGTGTAAATACATAATATAATAAACAAAATATATAAAACAAATATTAAAAAATTGAAATATTTGTTTTTGCTTGTATATTCAATAATCATTATTTCTGAAATCTAGATATTTAAAAAAAATATCTTGTCATAAGTTACTTCAAATATCACATAAAAATTTTCCTTCTAACACAATTTTGAAATGTGTGGATTTAAAGGATTATGAATGAAATTAGTACATTTTTTGTCTCTTGTATATTAATGTTCTATTTACAATGTTGTTCATCCATTATATTAGGAATTTCTGATATCCTTTGATGCCATTCTTTAGGATGTTGCTGAAACCACATCAAGCTTTCATCCGCACCATTCTATTGCACAGCTGTGAAATCTGGTCAATGAGAAAGCGATCTATGAAAGTTTGAGGTGTTTGGTCAGTTTGCATCGCATTCTTTGTGATCATTGGCAACAGGTCATCTTGAATGCCCTTGTTTGTTCTCGCTGCAAAATATCCTCGATGTCTTCAGATTCAATCACAATTTTAATCGTCACCCAGATGATTTCATCCACAAAATCATCGAACCATCACCTCATCAAGGTTGGAAGAAATCAATGCTATGGTCAGTTGAAAAACTCAGAACAGTGAAACGTGATAGCAAGCTGATCTTGTGCTCTTGCCTCTGAGGTTCGCTGCTGGAGCAGTAATTGGATAACACATCTGCTGCTGTGGTGGATTGTCACATCTGATCAGCATTTATTACATATGCGGTAAATTCTCTGGATGGAACTCGCCAACTGCTTAAGGATCAATGCCGAAACTAGTAGAAGTACATCCATGAAAATGTAAGTTTTCTATTCTATATATAAAATATATATTGGAAATACAGGATAGTCATCCAGACAGCTGTTTTGCTGTATACAACTCTTCAGTATGATCATGCTGACACTTAAAATCTTAGTGACTAATAACATCCAATTGTGTAATGAGTTTATTTCCATGTAGAAAGATAAAATCTTGAATCTCATCACCAAAGCTCACCATATCCACAAGATATTTTGTATTTTTCAAACTACTATTCACATCTTGGTTGTTAATCACACTATTGCGGCCGATGTAACCTGTGATCTTCAGGTACATCGTTTTGAACTTGAACAGCTAGTTTAACTCTGGAATCTGTATGGAATTTCGATCTGAACTGTTTATTTGGTCTACAAGGGTAGATTGTTCTCATTCCATCAACCATGCCTGGGTAAAGCTGTTAGTTTCTGTTAATCTGTAATAAGAATTGAATCTTCAATCTTTTAAAAAAAAAAACTTTGTATTTATTAATTACATATATAAATGAATACATTTGGAAGGCTTTTTTCTTTCCTGGTCTGCATGGTGTAATTCACGCTTGCAGAATTATACCATGCAGATCAGGAAGAAAAACATCTATTCACAAGAATTGTATATAATCGAAATATCTGAATTAAACAAATTTTATAACAAAATGTGTTTTTTAGCCTTCCAAACGTATTCATTTATATACGTAATTCTTAATTTCAAATATATGCAGCGCTTCAAACGTATTTAAGTATCTAATGTATGTTTGTATGTAATTATTCATGTATAAAAATGCAAAACCATTTTTATGATAGTTAAACATTGTTTTTTTTTTTTTTTTTTTTCCCCCTTAATGTTTTATGTATTTTGTACAAACCTGGTTGAAATGTACAAATATCTAAAAGTGAGTTGAATGAAACTATTATTTACAGTTTGCAAACTTTATTTATTATTTTTTGTATTGTTCCAACTTTTATAGTCTATTCATGTCTTCTGTCAGATTCCTGTAAATATCAACCTTGAAAATATGGTTATTTATCTGGAAGTAAAGCTTTATCATTTATTATACTGTTTTCACTTGTTAGGACAATGGATGTAGAATCTATGCAAACACCAGGACAGTGTATGAATTATAAAATAAATTGAATAAAATATTTTTTGAAAAGGCACTAAATATTGCATTTTTTTCGTTTTATTTCTTATAAATTTGTTTCTCTACACACATAGCATGAAAACAGTTATACAATTCTTTTAAAGTATGCAAAATACAGGTTTCACATGGAAAATACATACTTTCTCCACATGCTCTTTTAGCAGCTGTGATTAGACAGCAACAGGGACATGTTGTGGTTTACAAGTTTGAATCCCTCTGGTTTATAAACTCGGTACTGATTGGTGCAAGCATTCGTCTTCCCTTCTGGCTTATCCAACCAGAGGCCATCTCTCAGGTGAGCTGAACACATGACAAATGATAAAAGGGGTTATCACACAGCCATTTCTCTTTTCCTTGGTTAAGACTGGAAGCAATTCCACATGACTCTGACCAACTCTCAAACTTTTCTCTTCGGGCATAACAGAACGATCCCCCCACTCATCTGGGCCTTTGGGCCTAGGTTCAACTTTGACAAGATATATAATCCATGGCTACTGCCAGACCCTGACTTCAACACCTGTGCACGATGCATACATGAACAACTTTCTCCTCAAACAGGACTTTATAACATTTTATCTTCGTCCATACCCATAGAATTATTTTATTTGCTTTTTTTTTCATTTCATAATAAAATTGTTTTAAATGTTAAAATGAGACATTCTTTCGATTCTACACTTCAAACTCTCAAGTCTTAAATGATCACAAGACTACCTACTGCCGATTACACCATATACAATAATCTTCCAAAACCACACACACAAAGCGTTTCTGTAATTTGATTGGACCAATCCTTTTTCTCTAAATAGTCTCACTCGGACGTGAAGCTGTTAGTGTATTCTCTATAAATACTATTATGGCATGTGTTCTTAAGACTTGTCTGAATTGTCTGCTTTCTTTGTTCCAGCTCTGTCTAGTAATCTTCAACTTGCTGTTTAATACAACTTCTGCCAGTAGTTTCTTCCCAAGAATTGTAGATTTATGGAACTCTATTCCTGCTGACTGTTTTCTTCCTACCTGTAACGTGATCTTTTCAAGACTAATGTTAATAGGCATCTTCTGTTTATGCAATTTATTCGTTAAAGTTCTTTACATCAAGTGACATTGTGGAAATTTCCATAGTAATATTTTTATTTCTAACTGAAGGGTCTCTATTCCGTGACACAACTGCAGGTATTGACCAATTGTGAAAGATGCTTCAGACAAATTTACAGGTGATAGAGTAAAAAAAAAAAAACTTCCGTGAACCATGCCTACAATCCACTGACATTAACACCTGAAATATCTTGTCAGTCTTATTGTTTAAAAAAATTGACTTTTAAATCCATGTTCAGTCAAATTATTTGTCCCCCCCCCTTTTTTTTTTTTCTCGAACAGCTGAATTTTTGTAATATTGCAAATTAAAATTTATAGAAATGATTTAATTTAAAAAAAATTGAAACCAAAACAAATTAATCAAGCTTAAAATTGCCAATGTGACACAAATTGTGAAGGCTTTTTTGTTTCTGACTGAAGTTTTAACTTAAACATTTCTCTTTTAACGATCAAAAGAGGTCAATTGAAAATTAAAATAGGATTTGATAACATTAGGAATTGCAAAATAGAAAAAACGTTATGCTGTAAAATTTAGCAAATTTATCCTGTTGGATTTTTACAATCCAGTTCAAATAGCAAATCGTTTGGCTTTAAAAATTTGAAGTCACTCAACTGAGAAACAGTATACCACGTCAAATAGTTATTACTATGACTTGACTCTCGAGTATATATCAGTTAACATCTTATGTTTTTAGATAAAGTGATGTGGTTGTCGATTGATTAACTGTCAGATATACTTGAGTCAAAACAATAAGAATATTCTCTTGCCATAGCCCTAGTTATCAGTAATCAACAATACAAACAGTATGGCAAGGTGCACTGGTGAGGCCCAGAGCTTTTTCAGGTGCACTCTATATTTAAAAATTTATCCAGATATGAAAATCAAATATATACTGTTATATAGTTTCTTTACAAACATTCTGCTTGGTTTTTGCTGCAACATTAATTTTTTTTTTTTTTTTTTATTTACACGGTGGTCACCACTTATCAAGGCCTAGAAGCCACTCAGGGATAAATGTTATTGCAAGTACAGTACGTTAGTGTGGAGATTTGGTGAAGTGTTTACTTAAGAGGGCGGTTCATTAGGAATTTGTTAACGTTGGACTTAAAGACATCCAAGTTGTAGTCAGGTGGGAAGGAGGCAGACAGAACAGTTCCACAGGTGTGCAGTTCTAAGAAGCTTTGTTCATGGAATGTACGTTTTGATTAAGGCACAGATAAAGAGTGGGGAAAATTTTTCAGTGGATTCAGCTAGACAGGTGGGTGTTTTTTTTTTTGTTTTTTTTTTGTGAAGGATTGGCGAGGGGGGGTACGAAAGATTGGAGTTCAGACGAGCACCTGCCATGGAAATAACGATGAAACAAGGATAGGCTTGCAACGTCTCTTCTGTGGGAGAGAGGTTGCAGGGTAGAGAAAAGGGCATCCCCCACTAAGCCACAAAGTCTATTTTGTACTCTGCCAAGGCAGGATAGGCTGTTTTTAGCAGCTCCTGCCAAGATATGGCAGCAGTATTCCATCCTTGGACGTATTTGGCTTTTATATAGATAGAGAATTGCATCAGTAGTGAGATATCTTCTGGAGCGGTAGAAGGATCCCACCATCTTTCCAGCGACCTTGGCAACAGACTTGATGTGTGTTCCATTTCAGATCAGGAGTAAAGGACAAATCCAGAAGCTTGTCAAAACATGGGGCTTCTCCTAGACGAGAGCCATCCATTTCAATTGATGCGAGATGGGGATCAGAGCGTTGATGATGTAAAGATAGGAGCTTGGTTTTAGATGCATTAAAGGTAACCAGCCACATCTTCCCCCACTGAACCACGCGCTCGAGATCAGAGGAGAGAGAATCAGAGAGAACTGTCATTTACAGCCTTTGATGTGTTGCCGTAGATGGTCGTGTCATCAGCATAGATGTCAACGAATGATTTAAGTATGTTTAAGGATGTAGATCAGGAAGAGAGTTGGGCCCAGGATTGACCCTTGAGGGACTCCAGCATTAATACTGCAGGCCTCTGATTTTTGTCTGTCGACCACTACTCTTAGAAATGATTTAATGATTGAGAAAACATTTCCAGTTATACCATAGCTGGAAATCTTGTGAAGTAGGCCCTTATGCCATACCTTGTCGAAGGCCTTTGATATGTCAAGAGCAATTGCCCTAGAAAGGAAGCCTTTGTCAAGAGATTCACTAATCCTGTGAGATATAACAGTTAGCACATCTGCGGTAGATCTTGCAGAATGGAAACCATATTGTGTGTCATTAAGGTTATTTCTGCTGAGGTGGTTGACTACTTCTCTATTTAATATGGATTCCAGCAACTTGCTCATCACACACAGGATACTTATTGGTCTGTACTGAGGAGATGACTTATCACCTGAATTCTTAAATACAGGGCATACTGATGATGTTTTCCAGGGAGTCGGAAAGCACTTCTCCTTAAGCAACGCTTAAACAGTTTCGTAATAATGCTATTCCTAAGTTTTCTTGCAACTAGTTTCCGGTCTGCAAGTTTTGCATGCGTTTAAAATGTATAACAAACTTTGGAACGGCATATTAACACTGGCTCCGTTTCATTACATGGAAACTGGCAGCATTATATAAGTAGTGTTACTAAGTGCATTGTGAACTGTCGTCAAGAGTTTTTTTGTTTGTTTTTTTGTTGTTTTTTTTACAAGTTTTATAATAATTACTGTTGAATATAAAGACGGTCTCATTCTAACATTTAAAACTTTATTGAATCGTCTTCATTGTGGTGTAAACAAAAAGGAATGAAAGGTGTTAAGTAATCCACGAGTATGGATGACAACAAAAGGTTAAAAAGTCCATGTAGTGTGGAATAACTCTTAAACTTAAATAGGGAATAGAAAAGAGTTTATAGAATGAAGGATACGATGAATGTCTGTAAAGGAAAAATTTATGAGAATGTGTGCGGCCATAACCTTGTTGGATATTTGGGTTTTGGAAAAAACTGTGCAAAAGAGGAGTTTTGGGGATGGCCCAAGCAACATGGAGTTGTTGATAGACATGCCGTGGACAAGAAAGAAGTAAACAGTGGTGTATTTTCCTTTTTTATAATGTCTTATTGAGTACTCAGCTCGCCTGAGGATGACCTTTTGATTGGGTAAGCTAGAAAGGAAGTTAAATGCTTCCACCAATCAGTGCTGAGAAATTAAGCATAGATTAAAAATAGTTATAGTGGCTCATAATTGTTTGTAGCGCCACTTAATTGTCCTAAGAATAATTCAGACATAAATTTTTTTTTTTTAAGTGTGATGTTGATGAATGTCATCATGAAAGTGAGCAAACCTCAAACATAGAAATTTGTTTTAGTAAGAAAACAAAACCGCTAATCATTTGTTAATACGAGTTATTTAAACTGTCTTTTCTTGATAATCTGCAGTCAGTGTTTCGTTTGTAGAATGAAAATGTTAAATGAATCAATGCTTCCTAGTGAACTTAGTCTCAGTCTCTCTCTCTCTCTCTCTCTCTCTCTCTCTCTCTCTCTCTCTCTCTCTCTCTCTCTCTCTCTGTGTAATGAGAATGGTGGTCGATAAGGCCAGAGAGCAGGCAGCTCCATTTCCATTTGGAGGATTGGTGCAAGAGCGTTCTTCTCTCTCCTTCCTTCTCTTTAGAGTTCACATGTCGTTTGGCCTTGTAGGTGGCTGTACCTTTAGCGATGGTTTGCCTGGGTCTTCTATGTACATATATTGAGGCCACATTTCTTCAGGTTGCTTTCAAAGGATCCTTATATCCTTTATTCTGGTTTCCTTGGGTGTGCTTTTCTTCTGTTAGCTGCCCATAAAAGCTTTTTTGATGGCCTCCTGGAGGATACTGAGCTTGGTGCGATAGTCCAGAATGTTCTCTAGTGCCTTGAGCTATCAATGGTGTCATCCAGATCTAAACTTAGTAAACACTCATTTACAAGACAAACTCAAGTTATTTTAAGAAAATGTCTGAACAAAGAAAAGTAGATTCTTTTAAAAAGTTGAATGACTCATTGATTAAGCTCAAATTGTTTATCAAGTCTCGGAATTGTTTGTACAAAATATGAATCCCACACTTTGGGTGAGTCGCTTATTTTGCTTGCCAAAAGATTGTTAGCCATGTTAGGAAATAAAGCAATTATGAAAATATGCAAGATATCTCTGTCCGATGATACTGCTAACTGGCATATTTTGGAAATGTCTTCTGATATTGAGAAAACTGTATGTAGAAATAAACTCCAGTGTTTTGATTTTCCACTAAAAGTTGACATGTCAACCGATATTATCAATAAGCCACAACTCATTCCTATCGTGTCATGATTAGCCACCTGAAGAAGGCCAGAAGAATAGTTGGTCGAAACGTAGTGAAACAATAACTACGAAAATGAGGATAACAGTTTGCAAATTACTCATCTCAAAGATTCCAATAAAAAATGTAGTACCATTCGGTATAGACCCGACAATGAAACACCAGATAAGAATGAAAATGTGGATTTATAAGACAAAAAAAAAAGTCAGCCTTGATCACCTTTTGGGGCGTGTAGTGCAGTGGACAGAGGCGTTGAATCTCTACAGTTCCAGATGAGAATTGTCTGAAGACAGCGGTTTCAATCCTACCCAAAGCACGTCAGACGATTAGTTGTCCAAAACATGGTGAGACAACAACTATGGAAGGCAGTAATGACTGATGATACAGTTATAAGACTCAGCATTCCTATCCCATCACAGTTAACGCCCTGAAGAAGGCCAGAGGAATAATTGGTCGAAACGTTGTGAAACGATAACTATGAAGATGAGGATAACAGTCCACAACTCATTCACTTCATTTGTTTCATTAGTAAAAATAACAAATCAATTTCTTTCTTTTGCAAAGAATGATTTAATTAAAGTGAAGACGTTTTTAATATCCTGAATAACTTTGATAAATGGCAGTTATTGTGGAAATTGTGTGTCGGTATTTGTACAGGTGCTGCTTCTTCCATGATCGGCTGCAAACATCTTGCATCTTTTTGTGGTGATGGTGCAGAGAAACTAAGGGATAAACCACCATAACTAGCATGCACCTGTCGCAAGGAAATGGTGGCCGATTGATTTCAAGGTGAGGGTCATGATTAGGGCAGTGACAACAGCATATTCTTTTCCTTGTTTGACTCTCGGGTATATATCCATTGATATCTTATGTTTTTATGTAGAGTGATGTAGTTCTCGGTTGATTGTGTCTGTGTCGGATATATACTCGAGTGTAAAAACAATGCAAAGAATATGCTGCTGTCCTATCCCTAGTCATGATAATGAAAACAGGTGCTGTTGGCAATCCAAATCAGCTAAATAAAGGGATCAAGATTGTTTTCCTCAATAATCAGTTTATATTTGGATATGTGTGTGTTTTGAATGGGTGTCGGTTGATCTTTTGAATTTTTTTTAGTGTTGTCGGTGAAGAGAGGAAAGAACTGCTGCTGCTGATATTAAGAGCGAATGTTTTTCCTGTTGTTGATGAAAAAAAATAATCTGGCTCCGTACGTGCACACTTGGAGTTGGCATTCTTTGCATCACAATGCAAATATTTATCCATGATAAAGCGATAGATCCAGAACCACTCAAGATTGACGTGGTTACACACCATGAAAGCCAACGTTGAACCTAGCTCTCATCCACTGGTCCTAAGACTGGTTGCCTATCACACTATGATCTATCATGCTTGGTCTGCATTTTTCTGTGATGCTGTGTTTTATGGGAGGAGCCAGCTCAACCCATCTTGGATGAATGTTGCCTCAAGTCAAGTCTTAAGAACACTAGAAAGGAACAAGGTGGGGATGGGGGGGGGGTCTTAGATCAAGATGGTTCTCATTAACACAGGAATTAATAAATTTCATAGAGTTATGTTAAGTTTGCTATTGTTGAATATATATATATATATATATATATATATATATATATATATATAGCAGTTAACTTAGTAATATATGAGATTTATATACAGTTCACTATCATGTATTTGTAGCACTATAAGTACGACTGAACTTGAGAACAACTGCTGTATTACTTTTTGTTTTGTGCATAAAATTATTGATTGAATTTGTATGAATTGTATTATTAATTAAATGAATGTGGATTAATTCCATTTAAAACTAAAATGTCCATTAATACAATAATTGTATGATCGAAAAATATTGTTGTTCTTTGTTTATAAACTTTAATTCTAGTCAGAAATGATTCTCTTCCTGTCAAATGAAAATCATTTTTGAATATCAAAAGTTATGAAGTAAAAACATCATTTCTGTACATCCCTACAATTAAAAACAAATGTCTCCTATTTACATGCCTCTTCATGAGGGTAAATTTAGACCTAAGGTCGGCTGTTAATGTGGGAAATATTGTGTTAAATTAACTGTTAAACACAAAAATGTAACATATTAATCCTACTTTGTATACAGTGCGCTATTAATTATCTGCAGTACTCTGTGGCCAGACGTTATACTGCACGTTTATTAAAAAAGAAAGCGCTCATTGCAAAACTGCAGTTTTAAGTTCAAGAATTGTATAAAGGGAAACAATTGTATTTTAAAGCTGTGAATAAATTACCTCCCTTAGATTGCCTTTCGCTTTCCAAATTGTAATATATGTTTATATACCATAATATGAGTTTACTTTTTGGAATATTTCCTAAAATAATTTTACAAAAAAAAAAAAAAATGTCTGCAGCTGGACGAAAGATAATGGCTACTTGTTGGTTATGCAGGAGGGGACTAGATTTCACTAAGAAAAAAAGCATAAAATGAAAAGAGAATTTAGGAAACGTACTAAATTTTATTAAACGAACGTTTTAAAGATTTCGATTTAATGGTACCGCGCGATTTTTAAACAGTTTTTTGGGTTAAATTCAAGTTTCACGCGATATCTTCTTTTTTTTTTTTTTTTTAAATTGTTAGGTGGAAGCACATAATAGTTACAAAACAGCCTCCCCATGTTAAGTTACCTATTAACCCTTATCCTCGAGTGGCCTCTGGGCCTTGATAAGTGGTGACACCCTTGTAAAAAAAAAAAAAAAAAAGAATGGTTTTCAAAATAATAACGTCATTATTTTAGTGCGGTACCAAAAATACATTAGTACCGATTTCTGACTTGATTTAGTAACAACATTTTTGACAATTTGATATATTAACTGATTGAAGGGGGGGGTAACTATTTTACTAAGGAATTCGTTCATTTTTTTATGAGAATTTGGGACGCTAAAACTTTATTTAATGTAACAAGCAATGATAATTGTAGAGGATTGTAATTTTTGTTAAGCAAAACATTCAAGGAATTGTAGGAAAAGAAAGATGCGACTTTTTTCTTTCTAACATTTTTTTTTTTTTTTTTTTTTTTTGGCTACTTCAAAGTTTTACAACATTAATAACAAAAAATATAAACTTTAACATAACAAAAAAGAAGAAAAATGCGACGATAATTGCAAAGGAATTGTAATTAAAAAAATAAATTGGTGTTCATTTTGGTAATATTAAAGCTTATATTTTTTGTTATTATTGTCATAAAACTTTCTTACATTAAATAAAGTAGTTGAAAAACAAAAAAGCTTTTTGTTTGGCAAAAACAGTCGTATCTTTTTTTTCGCATTCGATTCCTCGAATATTTTGTTTAATATGCATCTCCAAACCGTTGTGTATAACGTCATCATTATACACATTAAATAGTGACGTCATCATTTCGTGTGTTTACTATAGTCTGGGTCAATTTTAATGGAAGATCATTTATGCAGAAATTTATGAATAAATAAAATGTACAATAAAAAATGGATAATAAACAATATAAGACTTACCGTTTATAAAATAGATTTTTAATAACGGACTACACAGACGATAAAATTAATTTTAACCCGTTCTGTTGATACATGTATCTAAACATAATGTCGCTACAGACCTCCGTACTTTCTTGGAAAAAAGGCACAAATTTTGATTATCACCTCTGTCATTTTAAATAATCAAATCCAAACGAAATTTTTTTAGTCGATTTATATATATATATATATATATATATATATATATATATAATATCTATTCTCAAAAGTCATATATGAATATATATTTTTTTATTATTGGAAACCTGTTATATAAAAAAAATCTGTTTAAACTTCATATCACGTAATATTTTAATTTAATATCATTTAAAGCTTTTTAAAAATAATTATTTTTTAGAATTCTGTTTTTTTATTTTTTTTTTTTTTTAGTCTAACAAAGCTTAGAATATTAATAACACCAACATTCTAGTTTTTAACATGACAAAAAATGAAAATGCGACGATAATTTTTATTAAAGAAAAACTGCGATTTATTATTTATGCTAAAAACTAGATGTTAGCGTTATTAATATCATAAGCTTTATCCAGTTAAAAAAAAAAAAAAAAAAAAAAAAAACGCAGCCTTTTCTTTTTTTTTTTTTAATGAATATGTCGGGTTTGTTTTACAGTTCATAGATTCGAAAAAGTTGTCACAAAACAAATATAGAACAAATAAATGTTATCAAAGGCAAGATAAGTTACTTTTCTACCTAACTGGATATGTTTTTAGTGTTTATATTTAATGTAACATGTTTATTCAGCTCGAAAAACATACAGTGTTTACCGATGTATTGGAAAATTTAAAATGGCGGCCGACTCTCTTTTTGAGGTGGTAAGTTTGGAAAAATGTGTTATAAATAAAAAAACAGGCAAAATACTGTTAGAAACTCGCTCAATATATGTTACCGTGACATAGACTGACATATATTCGGCGGGTTTTTAACAGTATTTTGACTGGTTTTTATTTATAACTCCTTTTTCCAAACTTACCGTCTTAGAGAGAGAGAGAGTCGGCCGCCATTTAAAATTTTTCAATACATCGGTAAACACTGCATGTTTTTCGAGCCGAATAAACATGTTACATTAAATATAAACACTAAAAACATATCCAGTTAGGCAAGATAAGTTACTTTTCTACCTTTGATAACATTTGTTTGTTCTATATTTGTTTTGTGACAACTTTTTCGAATCTATGTGTACAGTAAAACAAACTCATATTCTGTTTTATTAAAGTTTTGTTTGAAAAGAAACAAAATAATTTCATATGGTCACATTTAATCTCTTATTAAGTCGTAAAAAATGTAGAAAACAGTTGCCGCAGCTTACAAGTATTGTCGCATTTTGATTTTTTGTAATGTGAACCACTAGATGTTGGTGTTATTTATATTATAAGTTTTGTTACAGTAAAACAAAAAACAAAGTTGCTGCAGCTTTAAAAGTTTCATTCTTGTTTCATTCTTGGTAGTTTTTAAAGGTTAAATAATAATTTTGGGTTTGTATTACTGTACACATAGATTCGAAAAAGTTGTCAAAAAACAAATATATAACCAATAAATGTTATCAAAAGCAAGATAAGTTACTTTTCTACCAAACTGGATACAATTTTTGTGTTTTTATTAAATTTAACATGTTTATTCAGCTCGAAAAGCATACAGTGTTAATGTATTGGAAAATTCAAAATGGCGCCCGACTCTCTCTTTAACACGGTAAGTTCGGGAAAAGGTGTTATAAATAATAAACTAGACAAAGTACTGTTAGAAATTCGCTCACTATATGTTACCGTGACATAAGTTGACATATATGCGGTTGGTTTTTAATAGTATTTTGTCTAGTTTATTATTTATAACACCTTTTCCCAAACTTACCATGTTAAAGAGAGAGTCGGGCGCCATTTTGAATTTTCCAATACATCGGTAAATACTGCATGTTTTTCGAGTTGAATAAATATGTTACATTGAATAAAAACACAAAAAATATATCCAGTTTGGTAGAAAAGTAACTTATCTTGCCTTTGATAACATTTATTTGTTATATATTTGTTTTTTGACAACTTTTTTAAATCTATGTGTACAGTAATACAAACCTTAATTTCTTAATAACCTTACACTAACATTTACTTTTAATTAAAAAAAAAAAAAAAAAAGTTTCCGGACTTCTTTTTTTAAATGTGCTTCACTAATGAAAATATCGTTGGTTCGTTGGTTTTCTCTCAATAGTCGCGCAAAGACTACATTTTGTTTTATCAAATTATTATTGTTACATTTAAAAATAAAATCGTGGCAGCTTTCTTTTTTTTAATGTTTTGATTTAAAGATATCGCGTCCTAAATTATGAAATGAAATAATGAACGAATCTCTTAGTAAATGAAAGTTATCTTCCTCTACACAGTGACAAATTGTAAAACAGCGCCAAGTAATCAATATGTGCTAAAAGTCGGTTACTACAACAGTGGGATAAGCAGGATGGGTGTTGATTAAGAGGAGATAGAAAACGAACACACGTTTCTGTTTTTGTAGATTTTCAGAGATGAACATCGAATGTCCCAAGGGTCGTAACTCCTGTAACCTACCTTTTATTGCTTGGAACGCTACAAACGTGTTGAATGAAATAAAATACGTATACTATCGAGGCCGCCGAGATATATTATTAACATGTTAATAATATATCGGTGGCCTCGATACTATACGTTTGAAGCTGAAACAACGCATTATTATAAAATAAACAGACATTTATTTTGTTTTAAATTTATATTGAAATTCATAAATATATTTCGAAGGAAACCTTCATCTTCAGTATGTCTTTTGTTTCTTCTTTTTGTTTTTGTTTTTTTGTCATGTTGTTGGAGCAGGGAATCAACAAGTAGAAGTCTGTTTGCTGTTTTTACGGTAGTTTTTTTTTTTTGTTTTTAATGGTAAACTAATTAACATTCGATTGAGATGCTGAAAACATAATAAATACAACAATACGTGAACAATGAAATAATTTCTATTATAATCGAACAATGATAACGAATTGAAAAGATTTTTAAAAAGGAAAAAAAAAGTAAATAATCTGTAACAATTTTAGTTAACAGAAATGTTTTATTTGAATGTAATTTAAAAAAATAAAAGTTTTCCTAATTCAGTTACAAGAATACAAAACATGAAACTTATAACTGAGTCGATTAAAATATTTGCAACGACCATGGTTTATTATTATTTTATTTTTAAATAAGACTCTGAGCAAATTAACTGTCTTTTAATGGTATTAAAAATATTTTTAATGGTATTCAACATATTTTAATTAAAAATACAGCAAACTCAACAGCTCTCAACTGATGTTCCATGGCCTAGGAGCAAAGTAGTTTTTCATATTCTTTAGGGATCGACCCACTTGTTTTCGACCTTCATCAAACCGAAAAACAGTGGGCGGTCTGCCATCTAGCGAAGGTTGGGTGGACCTTATTAACAGCTTTTTTCTTTTTAGATTGTTCCCCCCACCACCACCACCACCACCACCACCAATGAAATCTTTAACAAGAGTAGAAAAAGATGTCATTGGTGGGGGGTGGGAAACAATCTAAAAAGAAAAAATTCTTTTGTTTATTTGTAAATGAAAAACGATCAATCTTTTCTGCTATATGACAACCCATAAAAGGAGAGGGTATTCCAAAATACAGGAAGTATTTATAGAAGGCTTAAAGTTGTTGGATCAAGTCCTGAAAGTGATTCAGCTGCAAATAAAAAGTCAGATATGCAGAGAAGAAATGCAGTTTGGTTTTATAGTTGGGCAATTTATCACTGGTGCTATATTTATCATGATACAAAATAGGTATCTTGGTAAGAAGAAACTGTGTTTTTCTTTTGTGAATCTTGAAACTGTCAAAAGATATTGTCTGGACTTTGTGTAAACTATGAGCAAATAAGTGGTTCATGCAGATATATAAACAATTTACAGAAATGCTTAAATTCATGTTAGAATCAACAGCACATTTCATGGTCTGCATTCAATCTTTAGAAACAATGGATATCCTCTGTAAGGGCGGCTGCAATTATGAAGTAAGAGTTGTGAAATCCCCAAGCCACACCTCTCCTGATTCAGTACTGTTTGATTTTAGTGGCAAGAAAAAGTTCAAGATAACTTGAAACAATGCCGAGATACCTAAATAGTTATCTACTTTGTACAGACCAGGCTCGGCATTGCTTTACTTCAGTGATCTAATGGGAACTGATGTGTCAACATGATTATGATGTACATATAACAGCACTTGATGTTAAAGAAGGTGTACAAAACTCGAAGGAAAAATATTCACCAACTTTATAAAGAAATCGAGACAGTCTAAGACAAACAATATTTTAATTGATTCCCCCCCCCCCCCAAAAAAAAACAGCTTTTTATTTAAAAAAAAAAAAATGCATATAGTCGATGGAGTATGATTTTCAAATAATTTAAAAGAAAATCTTTTCATGCACAAAAGTGTGTATATGTGTGTCAAGGGAGTTCACTTCACTTTAATCTTTATTAGCACACATATATTTACTTTATAGCTGATGTGATGAAAATCCCTCATTTCATACTGTAGACCATTGCTTTCACTATTTTTTTTTGTTTTTTTTTTACTTAGAAAAAAATGTGGTTTCAAAATATAATTTGCATATGAGAGGAGTGGTTGCAATAAGAAAAACAAATTGTAGAAGAGAATGTGCCGAATATTTAGCAGCGAAGAGAACGCGTTGAAGTCAAGAAGCCATGTTAATAATTAATGTCGTGGGAATGCTGGCAATTTTTCTTTTTCTCTTTTTTTTCTTTTTAGATTACAAAATAAATAAGGATTCTTGTAAAATGTTACTCTTTGCCTACACACTAACAACAGAAAAATACAAATGCGATATGAAAAAGGGTTATTTCCCCTGTTCTTCTAAACCGTTATCTCCCTTTGTACATTTTGATTAATTAGCTCCCTTGATTTCTCAAATAGTCCAGACACAATTAATTAGCTTTGTAAGACATTTATTGCAGTTGTATAATACAGAAATTCCATGATATTATTAGATCATCTTTTGACAGTGACCAAGAGGATATATTTTGGTTTCACGCACAGCCCAAAAGTGACATCATTTTTTAAATTTTATTTTCTTATTCTTTATTTATTTCTATTTTTTTACATTGTGTCTTCAGTGATCGGGAGATCCTATTTATTAAAAGAGGATATAAGGTGATAACATACTACGTCTATTAAATTAGTCTTTCTATACACTAATTTAATGTTCGTAGCATGTTATCACATTCTATCCCCCTTTTTAATAAATAGGATCTCCCGATTGAATAATTTATAATCTGGAAACCGTGGACACGGACACATGTACGTGCGTAAGTTAAAGGTACTACGGTATTAATATTTAAAGACTGAAGTTCAACTAAAAAGTTAATTACAACGTATTGTATATTATATAGAGGAAGGTTGCTCTGTGTGTGTGTGTCCAGCCAACTAAAATTCAGAAACTACACTAGATACATGTAAAATTCTTACATTGATAATTGGATTTAGTGTGAGTCTAAAAATAGTCTAATTTTTATTCCTTTCGGGTACCCAGGGACTAAATTATTACAGTGAGAGGGTAGAAAAAAAATTTTTTTTTTCTTCCATTCTTGTTGGTAGTTGTTCCAAAAACGTCTTCGTTTCTCACTAGAGAGGAAGAAAGCAGTGCAGTGGGTGCAGGAAGGTTAAAACTAAGGATGTGTTTTTAAAAAAAAATTTTACTTTTTTTTTTTAAATTTTCATATTTATAGACATACATTATTTAAGAATCTTGACTTTTTCCGACAACGTTCATTGATTCGAACAAAACCAGCAAATTTTTCGCTTTGATTATTTCTTTCTGTGTTTAATTGTCTTCATATGCGGCTGTTTCATACATCATGTCTCCACAGCATTTTATTTTATGATATATATAATTAAAAAACGCAAGTGATTTCAGTTGCTAATTTTATTCAAGAATGTCTCTGTGTGTGTGTCTGCAGGAATGTGTCGAGGTCCGGGTGCTAGGAGTGTCCAAGCATCTGCCCCTTTTACTTCTGTTTTAAAAGTGCCCTTTTCAGAGGAATGTATTATAGGCCTGTTCCCTACTGAGACGCCATTTTTTTTTCACTTGAGCACCCGCCCTGAAAAGTCATCAACAAATTAAGTCTCTGTCCTATTGTTATATATATTAGAGACCCTATGCCAATAATGATTAAGTTTGCTAGTGTGAATTTTGAGAAAGGTCACATTCAGTGCATGATAACCTAAATCGGTAAAACAGAAACGTTGCAACACTTGAATAAAAGATGGATGATGAGACAAAGCCAACAGATCAAACAGTAGACAAAACAAAGTCGAATGATGATGAATGATGTTATGTTTTTAACTCTAAAGAAACAACAGTTTTAAAATCAGTCTCTGTAGAAACAATGTAAACGAGACACGACCAATAATGTAGAATAGTGTAAGGCAAATGTTACGTTGATGTCTGACTGTGTTCGTCACTCATTTTGCTAAGTTAGAAAGCAAAGTTTAAAAAGTAAATAACTAGTTAAGATAAAGTCTCTCTCTCTCTCTCTCTCTCTCTCCTAAGTTAATTCTCTTCAAATAAAACCTTGAAGAAAACATACCAAACGTCTCCTTGTGTATTACTTTCTGCATAAAAGAAGCTTATTATTATTAAACAAAACGGCAAGATAAAAAAAATTTTTTTTAGTTAAATGAACGTGATGATCTATAGCCAGTTATGAAATGCAGACAAAGAGAAACAGCATTAGACAAGGTGATAAAATGTGCACATATAAACACCCCACATAAAAAAGAACACATTTATTTGTGACGTTTCTGAATTTTTTTAGATGAGGATTGGTTATTTGTATTATTATTTATCGGACTACTATTCTCATCTTGAGTGTGATTTTCACAACGTTTCGATCAATATAACATCCGATCTTCTTTAAGATACACCTGAAGAAGGTTGGAGGTTATATTGACCGAAAACGTATCTTACACTGAAAACATATCTTACTGCGAAGAAGGTCGGAGGTTATATCGACCGAAACATTGTGAAAATTACACTTAAGGTGAGAACAGTAGTCCGATGAATAATAATACAAATTTATTTGTTATCAAAAATGTTACATCATGTTCGAATTGGATGAGAATTGTTTACACATTCAATTTGGGAATTTATCATTTTCATCATCACGATCGTCATTATATATCTAGTACGTTTGTGTGATTTATAGACAAGTGAATACAATGCCAATATTTAATTCTGTATCGACATAAACCTCTGCTTTTAAGTTAAGTAAATTTTTATAAGTTAAGTAAATTCTGGGTGTCACAATTATTGGGTGGATTTTTATAAATATGAATTGATTGATGTATTGTTCGACCAAACACTTTTGAGTTGGATAACACTTTCGCCTAAACCTTTTATTTTTCCCATAATGAAAGAAAAAACTAAAAAAAAAAAAAAAAAAAAAAAAACGTGATTATTATTATTATTGTTTTCTTTTTGCTTTTTTTTAGTTAGTGTAAGGCGCAACCCGCGAGACTAACCAGTTTTTACTTCCTGTTTTAACGACTCTAACCGTGAAAGCTAACTATGACCTTCATTTATTAGTGCTTTAGACAAAGAATTCATTCTTTAATATTTATTATTACAATGCAACAATATTGTGAATTGACTTGCATTAAACTTATATTAAAATTAAAACAAATAAATTCATTTAGAATTCGAGAAAACAAAAAATTCATTTAGAATTCGAGTCTTGATGCAGGACTACTGAAACTAAACCAAAACAAACTTCACTGCGGAATTAATATTTGACCTAATTCACTTTTTAGTTAATTTATCACGTTTTTTTTTTTTTTTTCGCTTTCACCTCAATGATTTGAGTTCGAGCCCCCCTCTCAACTTTTTTGGGATTTTGCAAATACCCGGGCATCGCCGGACCGTTCGTATTGCATCATATTTTTTTTATAATATTTAAACAGGGTTATTACTTCACTTGGTTTTCATTTTACCCCCCCCCCATCCACACATGTCTAGGCCTATTACCTCTACACTTGCTTGATAATCGTACATTCCTACATTTTTTCTGATGAGAGTTCACTGCCAAAACCTGTAACAATCAATGGAAGTTGTAACATGTTTTCTCTCTATTTAATTCCGCCTTTTCCTTCTCCCCATTTACACCACCACTTCATCCTTCACAAGCGACTAATACGAGCGCACGCTGATTTCGGGTTTTGCACTTCCATACAAAACCTGAAATGCTTCCTACTGCGGGAAACGCACCACGCCTAATTATACATTTCTTATTTACAATTTATTTCGAAACATTATTACACTAGGAAAAAACAACAAAAACGATTCTCTCCTTTTCTTAGTGATTCCTTTTCTTTTCCTTTTTTTTTACTAACATATATTATACCATTTCCTTTTCTTTTAGATTCGTTTCGTTCGATGATTTCTTTTTCTGTTTCTGTTTTTCCAATTACGACCAAATTAATCTCGATTACAATCAATTTACGAGTGCTTTAAAATATTTACCCACTCGGATCGAAAACTACATTTTAAAATGTAAACAATGTGCATTTCTAGATGCTCTCTAAAAACCTCAGTTCCGGTTTCTTTCATTTTTCCATTTTTCCAATTTCATTGGGATTGTAAACATTGTTACGATATAACTCAAAGCAATATGAATTTCAAATCCGATGCTGTTTTGATCACAAACAAGGTGTTTCCTTTTTTGTCATATTTACTTCAATATCTTAGGACTTTACTGCATTAATTATCTTGGAATTATACACAGAAAACTAATATTTATCTCCAAATGAATTTTTACATTGGGTTCATATTTTACTGAATTGGTTAGCTCGCCGTGAAAAAATTTCTCGGAACTTTTTTCCCTCACGTGTGCAAACACTTTCTTCCTTTGGGGAAATTATGTTCTGTCCTTACTCTTCAAATTCCTATTTCAGTCACCTAAATTACTTAGTGTGAAAGGAGCTTAGGAATTTCCGCATAGAATGAGACGCCGGTACATTATTACATTACGGCAAAATCATTGTTCACATTCCACATGTCGACTTCTATGGGTTTCCAGGTATGCTGACACAGTTACGGGTTATCTATTCAGAAAGCAGTTCTTAACATGGGGAGATTTGGGGTGTCTATTCCGGGACCCGTTTATTTGGAAATTTTTCTATTTAATTAATGAGAACGAACCTGTTTTGTTATCAAAATAAATTTGGACAAAAATTTAGCGAAAAATTTGCGTAAAAAAACTTATAATTTTAATACAACACTTTCGTCATGAAAGCAACATTGGATTTTTATAAATTAGTTTTTTTTTTAATTTTTTTATTGTTAACTTGAAAACGTCAACAACAAATCAATTGAAATGATTTTTTTTTCTTTTTATAACGGGGAAGTGTGTTGTTGTTGTTTTTTTTTGGGGGGGGGGTTAACTGCAATCGTTCTCCAGTTAATATTTGCTGTTATTTATTTCATGCTTCGGTCGTAACTTTTTTTTTTTTTTTTTTTTTTTTTTTGACGTGTAGAAACACTTTTTTTTCTTTTGGGAAAATTCAGTTTTGTCCTTAATCTTTAAATTCCTATTTCAGTCACCTAAATTACTTAGTGTGACAGGAGTTTAGGAATTTATTGCCAAAGTATTTATTTGTAATTAAATATTATGAATTTTAATAAAACACTTTGGTAATGAAAGCAACATTTTTTTTTGGGGGGGGGGAACAAATAAATAATTGGAAACGTTTTTTGGAATTAAAGCAACTTTGAAAGGTCAACAACAAATTAATTTAAATGATTGGGTTTTTTTTTCTTTTTTTAACGGGGGACTTGGTTGTTTATTTATTTATTTATTTCATGCTTCGGCCATAGTCTAACCAGGATTTGCACAGAAGGTGCGTTAAATAAAATGGCGTCTCCAATTTCGGCAATAAAGTGTACAGGCACCGTTATTCTTTGGATTATATTCGTTGGGGGGAGGCACAATTTAAAATAAATAAAAAATTAAAACGGAGCGAAATTTAAGTTTCCCTTCCATTTTTACAACAACCGAACAAATAAGGGGGGGGGGTGATTTACTAGGATTTTTATTAGAAGCTGAGCACTTATTAAAATTATTTTATTGTTGAATTTTTCGCATTTTGGTTACATTTGTTAGTTGGCAATCGCTGATAGCCCACTGCAAAAATAAGAATGGTACTCATGAAGAATTTGACACCACCCCCTGATTCCATTTATGGTTAGGGTTCGACCGGCAATCACCGGATTCAACCGAGCTTTGTTTAAATGTTGAAACACTAAATCAACATTGTTTTTTTTTTTGCATAATTAATTAATTAATTAATTAATTAATTATGGGAGTACTTTTCTGTTTATTTTCTTAACATCTGTGGACAAAAAATAATTTGTACATTTTTCTCTACTTTCACCTGACTATTTACAGTGCTCATATAAAGCATTCATCTTTTCTTTTTATAATAAAAATTCCGTTTGCAAAAAGAAACGTTTACTGCCAATTTTCTTTAAAATATTAAAAGTAAATAAACAATACAAAATGCAATTTTTCTTGAGGAATGTGTTCCATGTTAACAAACTGAGCGACAGCAACGCATGGGCGGGTACAGCTAGTTTATAATAAAGTTACATCGTTTTACATATGGAGGGGGGTGTAATTCTGTGGTGAATTTTGGAGGTGCCTATCGATCACCACTGACGCAATGATGTTGCTTTTGGATCGTACATGAAACTAAAGTATACCTTCTTAGTCTTTTGGATAGGATCCAAGCATAGTATCTATTCTGTCTAAAGATAATATAATGATATCGCGGGGCTTCTGTTTGCGCCGGGTGTCCATACAATAGAAATATGTCACAGACTCATATAAACATATCAGAGATAAACAGTAATAACGAGATATATTTGGACACTATATTAACCAGATTACTTAGATAAATACTTTCACAGATTTAAGAAAAGGGCTCCATTGACACTGAACGTCTGTAATGTTATGACCCTTTAGGCTGTGATCATAGCGTAGTATCTATTAACTGTGGCAAGCGGGGTCAAGGGTCAAAACATTATCATTATTGTTATTGTATTCTTATTAATTGATTTGAGCGACGGATGGTCGCTGGATCAGTTATTATGATTAGAAGAATAAACAATTAAATTGCGGAAGAAATGATTGACGTGTGAATCGCAAAAGGAATGTGAAAATAAAAAATATATGTAAACATTATTTTGGGGTTTTGAATAAACAAATAACTAGTTGTGTATTAAGTTGGTCTGAGACACGTAATTAGGTGACGTAAGAGAACACGTGATGTAGTTAGTTTTGGAGAGATTCAGAGAGTTGAGGATTGACCACCAGAGCAGACAGACGTCTAGACAACGGACAGCTAGGAGCGGGCTGTAAGAATAGAAAATGTAGAAACTGCAGATCCTGTGAAAACCATTTGAGACAACTGTAATAAATTTATATTATAAAAATATAAAGAGTTGTTTTAATGGTTTCACAAATAAGAACAGATGTCTCAATTGGTTGGTGCTGATCGCTTCATGGTTCGCCACGGAGCAGCAGGAAGTTAAAAGAACTCTTCAAGAAAAAAGGTATGAAGCATATATTCTTCTTCTTACATATGAACTGTAAAAATATCCCGTGTGATAAGTCTGATACAACATGACTCGGTTTACACGTCAATATCATGTCCCCTGGCTAAACAACATACATACGATTTATACGTTTATTATCTGTGTGTTAAAAGAACAATATCTTACATCCACTAGATAACACATGACATGTTTTAATATATCATCTCCTCAAATATAAATTCAATATACAACATGTCGACAGAATGCCTAGCAGCAATATATTACAAATGAAAGATGTCGCTGTGGAATTTCCATAGATTATATGCTAGTTATTAATAAATATTATTGAATGAAGAATTGTTTCGAGTTGAATTCGAGTTTCATCGATAAACACAACATCAGTTCAAATTTGGTGTTCATTTTGTTTTGGTGCGGCTTCTTTCACATAGCATTGACACATTCAAACATACTTTTCTCAATTTTAGATGCGTGATGCTAACTGGATTTTTAATGGAAATGATTTCTCACTTTGTAAATATATGTCTCCTCAACAACCGACAAGGCTAACATGCTTGCCAGTCGGTTTGCCTCAAACTCCACACTGGACCCTTCCAACCACCCCCTACCTGACTTTCCTATGCGGACAGACGCCACACTAGACGATCTGAAAACCACCCCTGCTCAGGTGCATGCTATCATAAAAAACCTTGACACCTCAAAAGCATGTGGACCCGATCTTATCCCAGCTGTGCTATTAAAAAAGTGCTCAGCCGAAGTAGCTCCAGTTCTCTCCAAACTCTACAACAAATGCCTTAATGAAGCTTGCTTTCCGGGCTGTTGGAAAACTGCTTCTGTTGTACCAGTATTCAAGAATTCTGGCGGAAGGACAGACCCATCAAATTATCGCCCCATTAGCCTCCTCCCACTTTTTGCCAAAATATTTGAGACCATAATTAACCATGCTCTAGTCCATCATCTTACAGATGCTAAACTACTGACTGACAAACAATATGAATTTAGACAAGCCCGTTCCACAGCAGACATCCTAACTGTGATCTCTGAACGTATATACCATTCACTGGACAAAGCGGGGAGGGCAGAGCGGTAGCTCTAGATATATCTAAGGCTTTTGACAGGGAATGGCATGAGGGTCTCCTCAGTAAAATCAGATCATACGGTATCACTGGTAGAATACTTAACATAATTAAATCCTTCTTAGATAAGAGAAAAATCCAGGTTGTCCTCGACGGTCGTACATCTAAACAATATGATATAAATGCGGGGGTGCCCCAGGGTTCTATCCTTGGACCTCTATTGTTCCTGATATTCATAAATGACCTCCCCGACAACATTGCCTCTGAGATGGGTATATATGCTGATGACACTACACTCTATGGCAGGCACGACAGGAAGACGAATGAACACATTTCTAAAGAAATGGCAGAAACACTAGAGGAAGACCTCCAATCTGTAGTGGAATGGGGACAAAAGTGGTTGGTCGTGTTCAATGCTGCCAAGACTAAACTAGTTTCATTCAATAATTACAAGAAACCCTCTCTATCACCCATAGCAATGGCCAACGACTCTTTATCTGAGAGTCCATCTTTCAAACTCCTTGGCCTAACGTTCACAGGATACATGAGTTGGAACAATTACATTGAAGGCATTGCCAGGGCCGCTGCAAGAAAGGTGGGCTCTCTCTACCGTGCTAGAAAACTACTAACACCCTAAAGTATCCTGTACCTCTATAAGGCCACCATTCGCCCATGTATGGAGTATTTTTTTTTTTTTTTTTTTTTTTTTTTTATTACATTTTCACCCCAAACAAGGCAAATTGCCACTTTGGTGTAGGGGGCTACTATCAGGGGCAACAACTACTGGGGTACTATGTAGGGATTTTGGCAGCAAGGTGTCGGTTCACGTTACACTTGAACTTCTGCACGTCAGTACTGTTGGGGAAGCAGGGACCTGGAATGGAATTCCAGAGTCTTGCGGTTCTGGGGAAGAAACTATTGGAGTAAAAAGATCTTTTACATCTAGGGACCTCTACAGTGTGGGGGTGGGATCTAGTAGCCTGTCGGGTTTGTCGAGGGTGCTCGCGTCGTGGGGGCACAAGTGATTGCAGTTCATCAGAGCATTCACCACTAAAATACTTGTAGAACAGGCAGAGGGATGCAACATTTCGTCGATGGGACAGAGGCTGAAGCTTAGATGCCAGTTCAGGGCCTATCAGATTTGCGACTCTCTTTTGAACCTTGTCAAGGAGCGAGAGACTAGTAGCAGATGCACCAGCCCAGATGTGGCAGCAATACTCCATACATGGGCGAATGGTGGCCTTATAGAGGTACAGGATACTTTCGGGTGTTAGTAGTTTTCTAGCACGGTAGAGAGAGCCTACCTTTCTTGCAGCGGCCCTGGCAATGCCTTCAATGTAATTGTTCCAACTCATGTTTCCTGTGAACGTTAGGCCAAGGAGTTTGAAAGATGGACTCTCAGATAAAGGGTCGTTGGCCATTGCTATTGGTGGTAGAGAGGGTTTCTTGTAATTATTGAATGAAACTAGTTTAGTCTTGGCAGCATTGAACGCGACCAACCACTTTTGTCCCCATTCCACTACAGATTGGAGGTCTTCCTCTTGTGTTTCTGCCATTTCTTTAGAAATGTGTTCATTCGTCTTCCTGTCGTGTCTGCCATAGAGTGTAGTGTCATCAGCATATATACCCATCTCAGAGGCAATGTTGTCGGGGAGGTCGTTTATGAATATCAGGAACAATAGAGGTCCAAGGATAGAACCCTGGGGCACTCCCGCATTTATATCATATTGTTTAGATGTGCGACCGTCGAGGACTACCTGGATTTTTCTCTTATCTAAGAAGGATTTAATTATGTTAAGTATTCTACCAGTGATACCGTAAGATCTAATCTTCCTGAGGAGACCCTCATGCCATACCCTGTCAAAAGCCTTAGATATATCTAGAGCTACCGCTCTGCCTTCCCCCGCTTTGTCCAGTGATTGGTATATACGTTCAGAGATCACGGTGAGGATGTCTGCTGTGGAACGGGCTTGTCTAAATCCATATTGTTTGTCAGTCAGTAGTTTAGCATCTGTAAGATGATGGACTAGAGCATGGTTAATTATGGTCTCAAATATTTTGGCAAAAAGTGGGAGGAGGCTAATGGGGCGATAATTTGATGGGTCTGTCCTTTCGCCAGAATTCTTGAATACTAGTACAACAGAAGCAGTTTTCCAACAGCCCGGAAAGCAAGCTTCATTAAGACATTTGTTGTAGAGTTTGGAGAGAACTGGAGCTACTTCGGCTGAGCACTTTTTTAATAGCACAGCTGGGATAAGATCGGGTCCACATGCTTTTGAGGTGTCAAGGTTTTTTATGATAGCATGCACCTGAGCAGGGGTGGTTTTCAGATCGTCTAGTGTGGCGTCTGTCCGCGTAGGAAAGTCAGGTAGGGGGTGGTTGGAAGGGTCCAGTGTGGAGTTTGAGGCTACCGACTGGCAAGCATGTTAGCCTTGTCGGTTGCTGAGGAGACAACCTCGTGATTGTTGCTGCCACATCTGGGCTGGTGCATCTGCTACTAGTCTCTCGCTCCTTGACAAGGTTCAAAAGAGAGTCGCAAACCTGATAGGCCCTGAACTGGCATCTAAGCTTCAGCCTCTGTCCCATCGACGAAATGTTGCATCCCTCTGCCTTTTCTACAAGTATTTTAGTGGTGAATGCTCTGACGAACTGCAATCTCTTGTGCCCCCACGACGTGAGCACCGTCGACAAACCCGACAGGCTGCTAAATCCCACCCCCACACTGTAGAGATCCCTAGATGTAAAAGATCTTTTTACTCCAATAGTTTCTTCCCCAGAACCGCTAGACTCTGGAATTCTATTCCAGGTCCCTGCTTCCCCAACAGTACTGACGTGCAGAAGTTCAAGTGTAACGTGAACCGACACCTTGCTGCCCAAATCCCTACATAGTACCCTAGTAGTTGTTGCCCCTGTTAGTAGTCCCCTACACCAAAGTGGCAATTTGCCTTGTTTGGGGTAAAAATGTAAAAAAAAAAAAAAAAATATATATATATACCGAAAAGAACAGCATAAAACTATTTTTAATGCCTAAAAAAAAATTTTTTCACAAGTTCTTCCATGGCCGCGACTTTTATAAATTACCCCCCCTCTCACACCCACACACACCAAGTAACCTTCAGTCGCTTTCAGTTTTTAAATCGGTGCCGATAAGAAGTTTAAAGTGTATAAAGACACACAATGCCGCGTTATTGGTTTGATACAAATAACAACTATTATCTTAAGAAAAATACATTGGTGGGAGGGAGTTAATACCTCTTACTCCTACAAGGAAGGGATGAATTTGCTTTTTCATGCCTTCCACTCCCGAAGCCATTTTATTTGGAGAAGGGACTCTTACATCTCCCCTACTTAGGAGAAAGATAACAATGTCAATCTTTTCCACATTTCATATTTCTTCGTCTTTATTATTTTTGCTCTTTTTTTTCTTTTTCTTTTTATCTTCTTCAATAAGCAGCTTTTTAGTCTTCACCGCTTTAATCCTGCCTATGCGTAGTCCTCCCCTCCCACTGCCCCACTCTCCCGATATGTAGAGGGCACATAGGATAGAGAAAATTAGGGATTTGCACTTAACAACCCAACATAAACAGGTGCTTTGTGTGTGTGCGCGCGCGCGTGCGTGTGCGTGCGTGCGTGCATGTTTTATCTTTCTTTTTTGAAAGGTAAAACACATTTTCTCGTTCTGTCTTGGAAGAAGGTGGGGTGGAGGCATATGTTTATCTTATCTGTATGGAATTGGACAACATCAAAACATAAGTACCCCCACCACCCACCACCAACACTTTTAAAACATTTGTTTATATTTTCAGGTGTGGGTGGCCGGATTGGTTAACAGAGCAGAAAATAAAATCACCAAAAATCTCTTCTCTTCTCTTTGTAGAACCGTTGGATTTCAGGGAAGGAGACGCCGTTTCCCTTCGCCCATAACTACAATAAAAATACTCAAAAGGTGAAAATTGATGAATTTCGTGTGGCTCAGTAGAAAACATCCCTTTTTATTTATATTTATGCTTATTTTTAATGCTGTTTTTAAAGTACTTTTTAAATGCGGTTTTTACCCCTTTTTAATGCTTTTTAACTGCTGTTTAATACCCTTTTAATGCTTGTAAAAAAGTTTTTAAGTTCTTTTTAATACCTTATGTTTTGAATGGTATTTTATTCATTTTAAATAACTCTTTAAATGTTTTTGATACCTTTTTAATGCTTCAAAATGCTTTTTAAAGGTTTGTTTAATGCCTTTTAAATCTTTTTTTATCCTTTTTAATAACTTTTTATTATTGTTATGATTTTTATTGTTCTTTTTAATACCTGTTTAATACTTTATTTTAAATGTTTTTCATTAATTTAATACGTTATTCTAATTGTTTTAATGGTATTTTATGTTTTTTTTATGTAATTTTTTTTTTTTACATTATTTGCATGTTTTTGGATTATTGAGAATTGGAATTTAATGAATTTTTTTACTTTTATTTGCCACCGCAAAATGGCATTGTGCATAAGTGGTTACTATGATTAATGGCCAGATTTATAGAAGCATCCTAAGTGGAGAGTTGTGCAGCAAGATGTTTTCTTACATTACATTTAAATTTTTTCATGTTGGTACAATCGGCAAAAACAGGGAACATAAAGGGAATTCAAAAATCAAGCTGTCTGCAGAAAGTAGTTCTTAAAGTAGAAAGTTTTCCGGCATTTGGGGTTTTGCTGTTGATCGGGTTTGCTAGGGATATTTTCGTTGAGGAGCTTGCGCGAACCTTTTCTAGTCTCACACAAAAACACGCGTTCACATTTCAAGCTATATTACTTGTCATATGCATACGTGCACATAAACATACGCGCGCACGTCCACACACGTACATATATTCACGTTCTCGTACATACACTCACGTGTATATACACACACGCTAACATACACACATGTACTCACATACACGCACGCATGGTCAACGTCACTTCCCCTTTTAAAGGAAATCCACACATGCGCAAAAGACCACCGGAAACACCTATAAAAGAAAGAGCAATAAGCGGCTTCTTCCTTTTAGGACCAGCTTTCGAGCTGTACAGTCTACGGACCGACAGCATGCCTTTTCGGCATGCACACACGTGCGTGCCTCACACCACTTGCTACTATGTGAGACAAAAAGCTAACAAACAGTACGTACACTTTATACGCTTTCTATCTCCATAACCTGGATTGACATTCTCACTCTTTCTCTCTCTATTTACTACTTGTGCCAGAGAACATCACCGCGTAGCTGACGGCTAACATGGCGCGCAGTTTAACTGATGTCAACCCTCTATCCTTTTCTTTGTCTACACGCTGGACTATCATTCCCATTTTCCACTACATCACTCACTTCTCTTCCCACGCGCGAACAAACGATAGTGACCCGAACGTGAGATGAACACACATTTCCTTTTTCCTTCTGTATTACCAGTCCCGCAACAAACAATGATTACACCCGCGCGGACATGAACACGTGTTATGTCTAAAACATTCATTCTTTCAACAGTAAATAAACGACACGTTTATCTTATCCATCAATTGAGATTTTTGTTTCTTTCATTCCATTCGTTTCATTATTTTCTTTTGTAACGGGATTAGGATTTATATGTCCTAGTCCTCTACAAGGTAGAAGTGTAGCTCGTTCATCAGAGCACATTCGGTGGAAGTACTTGTAAAATAAGCAAACGAATGTGATGGGATAGTGACTGTATAATTTTTTTATTAAATGAAAACATTTTAATTCTTTTTTTTTCTAATACTTTCACTGGCTCTACTATGATTAGGGTGAATGCCACCGAAAGTTTCAGAAAAAAAAAAGCAAAAAAGCAAATATAAAACAGTATACAGCATTGCTTAGTTTTCTAAATTTTAAAAATCCATCCATATTTGTATGTGTAGTCAGTTTAACAATCCTGAATGCTCCATTCCATTGGTCATCCCTTTGTAGTAAATCGGTAAACATGGCTGTCTCAGCTTTCTTTTTGACCTCTTCTTACTGTCCTTTTTGCCACTCGACACATAATCTTTATTCACTTAACCTTTTCCGTTTTACTTTCTTTTTTTTTTTTGACACAGGAATCATCACTTATCACGGAGGCCACTCGAGGATAAGGGTTAATGAGAATACATTAGTCAATGTGATTACCATGTAGTAAACATAAGTAGTGGGAGTTTTGTAAATTGGATTACTTTGGGGGACGGTTCATAAGGAACTTCTTTACATTGGACTTGAAGACAATCAGATTGTAGTCAGCTGGAAAGCAGGCAAATGGAAGAGAGTTCCACAGGCGCGTGCAGTTCTAAGAAAGAAGCTTTGTTCATGGAATCTATATCTAGGTTTAGGCACAGATAAAGAGTGTGGGAAATTATTGACAGCGGTGTTGGCTAGACGAGTGTTTTTCGTGAAAGTTTGGCAAGGGAGGACCATAGATTGGAGCTCAGACGAGCACTTGCCATGAAAATAACGATGAAGCAGAGACAGGCTCGCAACGTCTCTTCTGTGGGAGAGGTTGCAAGGAAGTGAAAAGGGAATCCCCCACTAAGCTACAAAGTCTATTTTAAACTCTGTCAAGACAAGATAAGCTGCTTCTAGCACCTCCTGCCCAGATGTGGTAACGGTCCTCCATCGTTTTAATACACTTCTCAACTTCCTCGTTCAACCACCATGTCACCCTCTGACTTTAACACCATTTCATCCATCTACAACCGTCTAGTCTGTTACCTTCAATAGTCTATCCTTCAACTTCTTCCACTGAGGTGTTGATACAAGGCACCTCTCTTGGTATCCGAGGAGTTTCTGAATTTCGGGCCCACTTGAACACATTTGTGCCCCAGTGTCTGCAAAGGCTCACCATTTTTTTTTTTTTTCAGCACATGTCCGAATCTTGCATGGGTTTCAATCATCATAGTCACCTCCACTGTCACTGAATGCACATCTCCATCCCATTCAAAGTGAGGCACCTTCACTGGATGTGTCTTTTTGTGTTTGTGAGCATAAAAATTATCTGAGGGACCGTTGGTGAATGGACCCTCAAATTTATGGCATACCTTTTTCAGGTGTCCTACCACTCTGCAAAAGTGACACTTGAGTTCAGCTGTTGGAAAATCCTTTTTTGATTCATCAATCTCCTAGCGTGTGACGTTTGGTATATTGTGGCGTCAAAGGAGGCTTGGTCTCCTGGTTGTGTTGTTCTTGGTTCAATCTTTGTATACTGGATAGCACAAGGACTCAGGCAGACATATGCACAGACTTGGAGTCTATATTCGAAACACCCTCCCCTTGACTAGAGAAACAAACCTAGAATCAGACAACCAGGCCTTTATGTGCTTTAGACTTAACATGCAACATAACATTAGCTACTTTTATTTTCTCTACTGCTCTACCTCGACCCTGGACTGTACCCTAATCAACTAAGTCTTTGGCAGCATAGATACAGCATTCTCCCCCAATACTTTTGACCCAGTTACATGTATTTATTGTCTTGAATGTCCACCACAGTAATTGGCTTGGATTCTCTACTTACACAGACATAGCTGGTAGCATAACACATAGCTTCTCTATATCTCATTCCCTATTACAGACGGTTATGTTTCCGACACGTTTCCCAAATCAGTATGCCTCATTTAGATTTATTTCTTACCACAGTTCATGATGATTGTGTAAGAATGGCCATAGCCCACTCGGGAATGCTGATCATGCTATGATATCACTGGTCGAATACTTAACATAATTAAATCCTTCTTAAGAAAAGAACCCAGGTTGGCCTTGACGGTCGTACATCTACACAATGTGATATGAATGTGGGAGTACATCAGAGGTCTATGGTTGGACCTTTATTATTCCTAATATTCATAAATGACCTCCCAGATAAAATTGTATTCAAAAGAGAGTCATCAACCTGATAGGTCCTGAACTGTCATCTAAGCTTAAGCCTCTGTCCTATCGAAGGAATGTTGCATACCTCTGCCTGTTCTGCAATTATTTTAATGGTGGATGCTCAGACGAACTACATAATGCCATGTAAAGTGGGAAAATATGTTCTTCCAGCCCATTGTTCAGATTCACACAAAAAACAAATGGCCGCCCCTATCTATCCACTATAGATATATATAGCTATCAAAGGAAGTCACTCCCTGGTTACTTCCTCTTATCAGGGGAGATAATTCCATGGGTACTTCCTGTTATTAGGAGTAACTGACTCTTTTTATCTATACAGTCAGGAAATCAGGAGACCAGGAGAAAATTTCACAGTCTAGCAGTTTGAGGGGAAAAAATCTATTAGAGTAGAAAGAAGGCTTTCCAACATCTAGAGACCTCTACAGTAAAGGGGTGGGATTTTGCTACTTGTTAGATTAGGCAGGGTATTTACATCAAGTGCTACAAGGTGTTGGAACCTTGGCACTTATTGTACATCTGCAGCTTTTTATTTGTTAAAAGGTCATCAGATATTTTTCCAAGGCAGTTTTATTAAGATCGATGGTAGTGTCTGAAAGAATTTATCTCTCACAATATCTTTTACACCAATTCAGCTTGCCAGCGACATCAGTTTGTTCAGACTCATACAATTCATAATTGAAAATGACATTTTTGTTTAGCATTGCACTTGGTAGGAATTGACGACTGCTGTTTGTCTTTTTGAGTTAGTACTGTGTTCCATAACTTTCCAAGGTAAAGAATATGGTAGGATTTCTGTCTGAATTGTGTTTTATTTAGTTGTTATGTTTTACGGCATATCAACCCCTTTTCAGATTATCAATGGCAAATCTGGTAATTTTAGAAAAAAAATTTTTGCTTCACGTTCTTTGTATCCTCAAATATTCATTCATGTTTACTTTGTTAATTTCTTTATTGCAGACTATTATCCTCATCTTTTTTAGTTGTTGTTTCACGATGTTTCAGCCAACTATTCCTCTGGCCTTCATCAGGTGGTAACCGCCATGGAATAGGAACTCCGAATCTCCTAACTGTATTCTCAGCAATTACTGCAATCCATAGTTGCTGTCATCTCACCACGTTTTTGGCCACGTAAGCCTCTGGCTGACTTTGGGTAGGACTGAAACTGCTATCTTCAGACAATTCTCACCTGGAACCGTAGAGATTCAACGTCTCTATCAACCGTGCCACGGGCCCCGAAGAGGCTTACTTAGCCAAAAATGTGGTGAGACGACAACAACTATGGATAGCAGTAATTGCTGAGAATGCAGTTAGAAGATTCAGAGTTCCTATCCCGTCACGGTTACCACCTGATGAAGGCCAGAGGGATAGTTGGCCGAAATATCGTGAAACAATAATTAAGAAAGATGAGGATAATATTCCGCAATAAATAAAAATTAATAAATAATTTATAACTCATCTCAATAATGAATTCCAATTAAATAATATATATGAATTGGTTTGATTGTTTTGTTTTATGGCATATCAACCCTTTTCAGGTTCAATCATTTTGGAAAAAAATTTTTATGCTTCAAGTTGTTTATATATTCAAATTCATGGTGTTTGGTTGTTTTGTAGAGAAAATTTGTTGTTGCTTTGATTTTGGCTTTGCAAAACATGATTGAGTTTTACAAAGGGAAAGCCAAAAAGAAAAAAAAAAAAAAGCTTGGCATCAGTGATTGGTGCATTTTTTTTTTTTTTTTTACACGGTGGTCACCACTTATCAAGGCCCGGAAGCCACTCAGGGATAAGGGTTATTGCAAGTACAGTACGTTAGTGTGGAGATTTAATGAAGTGTTTACTTAAGGGGGCGGTTCATTAGGAATTTGTTTACGTTGGACTTGAAGACATCCAGGTTGTAGTCAGGTGGGAAGCAGGCAGAAGGAACAGAGTTCCACAGGCGTGCAGTTCTAAGCTTTTTTTTTTTTTCAGAATTTTTTAGATGAAGAATTGATGCTTTGTATTGATTGTATTAATCGAACTAGTGTTCTCATTTTAGATGTTATTCCCAAAACGTTTCGACCGATGTAATCTCTGACCTTCTTTAGGTGCATCTCATAAAACTTAGGAATCTTTCTGTTGAACTTCGAAATATGTACAGGATTTTGAACAGAATCCTTTTATTTTTGTTTATTTACGAGCAGCTTTGCTCGGGCCCTATCTATTGTTCATAACTTTATATGTATATGTATGTATATATGTTAAAAAGTTTAACCCATGTCCAGGTAACCTAAAATTTCAAGTTTTTAGACACAAAATTGGCAGAGGAGTTTGGTAGAGTCTACAAAGGTCAACTCTTTCAACTTTGACCTCTTGACAGCTAAATCTTCGCCAAAAAACGGATTAAAATCTTACTGCATGTCTGAATACATTTATGTAAAATTTCAAATGTTTAGACCAGAAATTGTCTAAGTAATTTGGTAGAGATCGCAGAGATCAATTTTTTTTTTTTTAATTTGACTCTAATTTTGACCCCTTTACATTTATTGTTTTGGGCTCAAAATCAAAGTAAAAAGTTTGATCCATATCCAAGTAACGTACATCTAAAATTTCAAGTGTCTAGACACAAAATTGACAGAGAAGTTTGGTTGACTTTTCAGAGATAAATTTCTGCCCGATTTTCCGAAATCACAGTGCCCCTTAAGTCCAATCTCAAATCTGTAGTAGTTTGAGTAGGATTGAAACTGCTACCTTCAGACACTGCTCACTTAGAACTGTAAAGATTCAACGTCTATCCACTACGCCACGGGCCCTTAAGGGCGATCATAATTGGATTTTTTGGTCTTATAAATCTAAGTTTTTTGTTACCTGATTTTCCATAGTCGGGTCCGTACTGAATAGCATGTTTTTTTAATTATCGCAATTCTTTTGAGATGAGTAATTTCTACATTTTTATTTATTTATTTGCAAAAAGAATTCTCAAAAGAATTCCAATAATTAAAAAAACAAACCCTTTTATGTAATCCATTAGGATTGCTGTCCTTTTATGATCATGTATAAATCTCAAGTAATCTGTAATTGTGTTTTTTAGTATCGCTCGCACTAAAGATTAAACCAGAAGAATGTCCGTTAAAACAGATTATCACTTAGCACATTATCTGTTAAGCTACAAGTTTTGGTCGAAGGTTAGAGGTTGAATCCTCAATGCAGGCGATACTAAGAATACATCAGTTGAAACGTGACATGCAAGATGAGAACAATGGTCTATATAATCTAAATAAAACAACTTATGTGTTTCATAATTGAAAACTATGCTAACCCATTAGATTTGACGACTGACTGCATCTTCATTATTATAGTCTGTGAATATTTATTCCATTAAGTTTTGTTATCGGTAAATTGGTTTATCATGGGTAAATTTTCCACGACCCAAGTATTTATTTTCATGCATGTTAAAATTTCGGTACATTTTTGACCACTTCATTTCATTATTTAGAAATAATCGGTTATTATTATATCAATACTGTTGTGTCGTAATACAATAGTAAAAGAAGAAAATCAAGTCGAGGTTGGTTTAACACAGAAAGTGTATTAACATCACACGTACAAAGGTAGGAATACCGGTATAACTGACTAGTGCTCAGCTAGGCAGTGGAGTACTGTCGCGCTTTCACACCGGTGTAGACATTACTGGCACTAGATATATATATAGTGAGAACCGGTGTAATTTCCCATGCACAGAAAGGCCGGTATAAGAAATGCCGTCTCTTCTAATGCATACACTCTTCAGAAAAAATAGAAAATTTTTGCTTAGAATGAAAAAAAAATGCATGACAATATAATGTCGGAAAAAAAAGAAAGAAAAAAAATTTATTGAAGACTCAGAATTGTGTTTGTTCGTGTTGTTACAGAAACGGATCTGTAAAACCTGTCCTAAAAATTTTTAACATGCTGACGGAGCTGTTTTGCATGAAAAATAAATACTTGAATCTTCAAATTTATTTATAACGTTATTCTTTATATATGCTCTATTGTTATATTTAATAAAAATTGAGCTTTACACAAAGAGTGAAATATAATTAAAAAAACAAACATATATATATATTAAATTAGCATTGTTAATACTATTGTTTGCCCGGGTGTTTGAAGGTATGTTTTGAGCAAAAAAAAAAAAAAAAAGTGGTAGTAGGCAGGCAGCCGTATCGCGAAGGAGGAAAAGGACGTGAAAAAAAAATGTGACGTCTTTGCTGTTGCGTCCATCACCAAACCGGAAGTGGCGAATGTTTAAATTAACGCTAGTCAATCAAAAAGAGTGGATGACTTGCGAAAATATCGGCAAAAAAAACGACCCTTCCTGTAAAAAAGTGCTCAGTTGAGGGTGGAGGAATTACTGTTTTTAGTCAATTTTTCGATATTTGTCATCCGAAGAAAATCTGTTGCCTCTGTCGAAAGTTTTAGGCAGACATACAAACATGCATACATACATTTAAACAGACAAGTGAGATTTATATTATAGACTAAAAGTTCACAATAGGTGGAGTTATTAGTTAGTCCAAAAAGTGTTCTATAAGATATTCTTTAGAATCTCTTTAAAAATATCCGGAGGGAAATGATGGTTCTTGTGCAGATATGAAGTCTTTTTTTTTTTCTTTTAAGATATAATGTTCAAATGGAAAATAGTTAAAAAGTAGAGAACTAGATTTGAAGTGGGACACTTTGCAAAATAACCTTCCATGGCCAATGTAAATCAGGAAAAAAGACTTCATATGCTTCTCTGCATAAGAATTATTATTTCTATGGATTGGATTTTACTCCCGCATTTCACTACAGGATTTTTCTACATATATTTTCATTCCTTCTTTAGCCCCGGATGTTTTTTAAAGAGATTCTAAAGGACATCTTACGGAACTCTTTTTGGACTCACTAATCGCCCCATCTATTGTGAAGTTTTTGATATCACTGGATATTTACAACCATACATATTGGACTTTGCTGAGTATTCGCTTCCATTTTATCTAAAAATTTAAACTTTTCTTCCAATTTTTTTCTCGACTGCTTTACAAAATTAAGCTAACCAGCAAAGAATGGATATTTATCTATACTTATCTTTTGCTAACTTTTTTCATCTGAGAAAGAAGAGCCTTTCTTTGAAACTCCATTGAATAAGGAACCTTTCACCTTTATTTACTATTTTTTGTTTTGAATAAAATATTGTAAATTTAATTCTACATTATCCTGACTTTTTCTACTTCATATATATATATATATATATATATATATATATATATATATATATAATGTCATCCACATACAATGCTGTTTTGGTGTTTAACAACTCCTCAGTGCGGCTAGACAAGCAACTACCTTAAAGCAGGATCGAAACCCGACCGCCCAAACAACAGTCGGAGCTTCTAACCGTTGCACTATTTGGCTGCTGCTATGAGGGCAGTGAATTAACAATGTTTTGACATTGTCCAAATACCTACACTCAATTTGGTTACACAAAGAGCATTGCTTAATATGCTATATATATATATATAAATATATATATATATATATATATATATATATATATTTCTGTAAAAATATATTTTCTTGTAATATATACCAATCCTTATTTAAGAAACTCAATGTAATGACAGAGCAATATAGAGAACAAATGACAAAAAATTATATTCCAAAATTCACGATGTTGGCCATCTTATAATTTATTCCTTTAATTCAGTTGATTTATACAATTCTTGACAGTATCTGTTTTGTGATTTTTTGCTACGAAACAGATACTGTCAAGAATTATATAAGTCAACTGAATTAAAGGAATAAATTATAAGATGGTCAACATCATTAATTTTGGAATATAGTTTTTTGTCATTTATTCTCTCTCTCTCTCCCCTCTCTCTCTCTCTCTCTCTCTCTCTCTCTATATATATATATATATATATATATATATATATATATATATATATAAGTGAACGTGTCTGTGTGTGTATTTGTGTATCTATGTGTGTGTCTGTGTACATTTCCCTTCGCAATAACTCTGTCAATTTTCAGTCTAAAGACGAAATTTGATATACAGGGTACTGAGATTTGGGGAATCCTTGTAATCCGTTTTCGGACAGAAATTTGGCTGTTAAAGGGTCAAAGTTCAACGATTTGACCTTTGAGAACTCTACCAAACTCCTCCGACAATTCTGGGTCTAAATACTTGAAATTTTAGATATAGGTTCCTTGGACATGGATCTAACTTAATAACTTGATTTCAGCCCAAAACAATAAATTTTAAGGGGTCATAGTAGGGGTCAAAGTTAAAAAAATTGACCGCTTTTTTTTGGCTCAACATACACCTCCAAACACCCGGACAAAGCCATATATATATATATATATATATATATATATATATATATATATATATATATATATATATATATATTAATTTGATTGCAGAAATTCTCCTCTGTACCAAATTAGCGTAGGTTTGTAATAATAGATGTCACATACAAATTGAATATGTTTAAATTATTAGTCACCATCTTTTATAACTGTAGAGCGCCGTTTCATACATATTTATTTGTTATAATAAAATGCTATAATCCATCCTAGGAGCGTCATCAACACTATCGACCTACAGAGAAAGTAATTTGTCATTTTTCCTCATTAAAACCACGCACTACACATATACCGTCCAGTCTGCCTACATAACTGCCTCGCGAACTCATACACATACCATTACCTTTCCTTTTCCCGTTAGAACAATAAATTTCTCCCTTACAGACATCCGGAAAATCTCATTGGCTGAGAGTAAACAAATTCCTAATTCCGGAATATGAATCTTCGTAAATAAATAAACACACATGTTCGCCTACTACTCATCTTGCAATCCTTACAGTGTGAAACAGATCCATTGTTTTTTTTTTCGTTCTTTGGCACACCAGCATATTAAGTTATGCACACACGCACGCACACATCCACAGAGAGAGAGCTATACTAGGTGTGTCAGAATTTTGGGGGAATTTTTGACACCCCTAACACAAAACTGCGAATAAAATATACAAAACTCGTAATTTCTCTTTTAAAAGTGGGTTGCTTATTTTCCTTATGGAATATACTTCCAAAATAAACTATTAAAATTGTTTAAAAAAATAATAGAAATATTATATTTTATTTTTAAAAAAAGTATTTACAAAGTGCCTGTGCGCGTTCATGCAGCCATGTTTTTTTATGTAATGAAATCAATTGAATTTTATGAGTTAAATTTTTTTCAATTTTTAAACTTTAAAAATCTATCCAAATTTTTTGGTCCAATTTTTACGATATTTTCAGGTTCAATGTGAAATTTTATACTCTTTCCAATACACCGAATATTCTGGACAAGCGTTTTTTTTTTTAAATTAACCCCCTCCCCATTTTGAAATGTCTACTCAAATGAAAATAATTAATTTTCTCACCTCAAATTTATATATCACAAATTGAAGATAAAAAATCCATAAATAAAATCAGTTAATTTAAAACAAAAAAAAAACAGTTATTTGCAAATTTACCTGTAAAGTCCAATGTTTAAAACCTTTTTTTTAAACAACATTGAATTTTTTTTAAGTGAAACCTTATAATCTTGTTATATTGTCCAGAAAATTTCGTTGAATTATGACAATTTTTTCTATTTCATTCAATGTTTTTTTAGATATTAAAAAAAAATTCACTCCATAAAATATATTAAATCAAAAACTCATGTATTTTTTGAGAGAAGAAAAAAAATTCGTCGAGTGGTCTTTTTTTAAAGGCAAAAACTGATAAGTAATATGTCATTATTTTTTACCTACGGTGACACATATTTCTTCACGGACAAGGCCTCACGGTTTATGTGTTGTTTTTACATCCTTTTGTTCATCCATATTTCAAAACAGGAAGAAACACCACTTTGCTAACACCGGTTAATGCTTATGTAATGGCGGTCTTTTCAAATAGCTGTTTAAAAAATACTTTTGTTTAAAAATATATGGAATATGAAATATAAATATGTAAACATTCTCATAAATGAAGAATGGAAGCATCCTTTGATTAGTATTTTATATAGGTAAGTGATTTTTTGAATTTATATATATTTATTATATTTAGATAAATTCGTTGAATTCCGTGAAATCCTTTTTTAACAAAAACGGATTAAAAAAATATTGTATATTTTTTGATAAAACCTTTTATTATTTTGAAGTTTGGTCTTTGCTCCTTTTATTGAAAAAAAAAACAGGGTTTAAATTACATTATTCATATTGTTATAAGCTTCGAAAGATAGCGAATCTACATAATCACTCCTTTTTAATGGCGAATTCTGACACTCCTAGGGCTACACATGGATAGAGAAAGAGAGAGAAAGACAGACCGTTATTTCGAAGGTCCGAACCTAACTCGTACACAGAAAGTTTGAACAGGTAAATAAATGATGAATAATATAAGTTAAAAGGTTGAAATAAACGTCCTTACAACGTGAACCAGAGCCGTTGTTCTTTTTTTGTTGTTGTTGTTTTCCCCTCTTATTCGGCACACCAGCACACTTAGTTAAACACACGCGCGCACATACACACGCATTTTTAACCACTAAGAAACGTATCTTGAAATGTTATTAAACCTTTCATTTTAAGTTTGTTTTTTTTTCCGGATTTCTCTTTCCTTTATTATGGGGCCTCACTCGTGTACGTCAGCCGAAATGATTTTTTATTTCAAACTCTAATTTGCTTTTATTACAAACTCTTAATTTATTCATTTGTTTGATTGTGAAAACGTTCTGTTTACGTTCACTGTGATAACGGTGTCACACACTTTATTCCCTTTTGCTCGATATAGGGCTGGAAATCCTGCTGATAGATAGAGAGAGAGAGAGAGAGAGAGAGAGAAGAGGGGACAGAGAGAGCTTTGACCTCAGTTCATTCACGCATCCATTTTTATTTTTACACACAAATACGTCAGAATGGAAAATACCATTGATGTTTAAAATTATTTCTGCGTACTTTAATCTATTATGACTATTATTGAATGTTTTGTTATTATTTTTTTACGCAAATAGGTCACAAAACAAAATATATTGTTTTTTATTATTACATACCTTATATTTCAGGCTAATTTCTTGCCAACCACACCCACACTCAGAAAATGGGGTGTTTATTCCAAGAGCCGTTCTTAACATAGGTAGGCTGGGGTGTCCATTCTGATTGCCGTTCTTAACATGAGGAGGTTGGTGGTTGGACTACAACAACAACACTAACCATACTATAATTTTTTACACAGATGGGGGGGTGCTACCATCAGGCAACGCCGGTTAACGGTTCCTGCTAGTGTATATATTATATATAATACATATATATATACATATATATGTATATGTACGCATATATATATATATATATATATATATATATATATATATATATATATATATATATATATATATATATATATGAGAGAGAGAGAGAGAGAGAGAGAGAGAGAGAGAGATATGAACAAACAGTTAATAAGAAATGTTAAAAACACTTTGAAATGAGTTAAAAACATATTTAATCTGAAAAGGAAACACTAGATAAATGGATAGTCCTTAATCCGCGGAGTTTCGAAGAAATACTTTCCTTCTCATCAGAGGGTAGGAATTAGCAAAATGCGGGATCGGATTTTGCATGCAGAAGTATTTGATGAACAACAAGTAAGTCAAAGATCTTATTTGAAAACAAAAAAAAGTGAAGCAGAGGGAATATGCTGAAGAAAAAGGTGATTACACATGAATGGTTAGTCTGGTGGAAGATAAAAAATCCAGTGACGGTAAAATTCAAATGTAAAACTTCAAGAAAGTTAAAAGAATTTCCATTTGTACAAGTAAAATCCAAGGAAATCCAGTAATTGGAAGAAGATGGCCCATATATATATATATATATATATATATATATATATATATATATATATATATATATATATATATATATATGTATGTGTGTGTGTGTGTGTGTGTGTGTGTGTGTGTGTGTGAGAGAGAGAGAGAGAGAGAGAGATCTTATATATACTAGCAAAATACTCGTCTCAAGACAGGTAAAATGAATTTGATCCACAATCATCAGACACCAATGAAGCTAAATTCTTTGAATTTAAATTTTTAGACATTTATTATAATTAAAATCATTTATTAGATTTTGGTCAAATTGCAATAAGGATTCTGGACATAAAGTTTAGTATCATTATATATTGATTTTAATCTTCAAAAACGAAAATAACAAAAAATATGATCAAAACCTGAAATGCAATGGTGGCGTTGTTCTCTGCGAGACTTACGCATTTTGTGTTCGAGCGAAATTGAAAAACGCAAAGGGGGCAGGGTGGGGGAGCAATAAATTGATAGAATTAAACATGATTTTGTGTGTAGGTAATGGGGAGGTGTTATAAAGCGACGTTCAGTCCGTTTGGCGCGGAAGGGGTTAGCGTTGCCGCTGCTGATGCTGCACGCTGCAGACACTTCTAGTTAAAAAGGGAGACAGTAATTGATACGCTTCCCAAGCGCACCAACCCACGACCCCCTCGTGCACCAAGTGTCTTTTTCCTCTTGCAGCTTGCGACGGCCTCGTTTTATATCTTCCTGACACACTTCCAATCCCGGATAAAAAAACAAATAAAAATCTCGTGGCTTGGCATGACTACAAGGGAAATTTTATTTAGTTTGCGTGAAATCCATTAACTGTTATTGGATAATAATCCAATCTTGAATTATTTTAATTTATAAAAAATAAAAATTGGTAAACTTTACAATCGGCGACCATAAATTATTTAAAAGGAAATGCACTTGGGAAATTGGTAACAAATTTGGTTTACCTCCTTTTTGATCTATTTGTGTTTAAAAACATTTAATAAAAGAGTAATGTGTAGACCAAGGGGCCTAGAAAGAAAGTTAGGGTTTAATAGTAGCCACGTTGGATTCTTTATCTCCTCGGCAAAATGACCCAGGCGGGTTTTATTGTGCCCCAAAATGTAAGTAGCAATTTGTTTCTGTTTGTCTGACTCTTGTTAATGTGTAAAAATGTGTGCGCGAAGTGAAGAAAGCTGGTATGTGAGTCATTGAATCTTTCCTGCTTCTTCCAAAGGCATGGGAGTGGGGATGTTAACCAGACGTTCTGGAGTCCTGTTCAAGGTGCAACCGGCTTGAGAATTCTGGAAAAAACTGATTTTCTTGACCAGGTCTTATAAGATTTATAGAATTCGCTCTTGCTTATTTCTTTCACATAGATGTGTTACTTTTGGGATTTTAAACGATTTTCATTGGTTGAAAATAATTTGACTTGACACTTTCTCTTTGATAATTACGTTTAGAAGTGACAAAGAAAGCAAATCTAAATGAAGAAAGAGGATATATAAAAGCCAAGTACGTCCAAGGATGGAATACTGTTGCCATATCTGGGCAGGAGCTGCTAAAAACAGCCTATCCTGCCTTGACAGAGTACAAAATAGACTTCGTGGCTTGCAACCTCTCTCCCACAGAAGAGATGTTGCGAGCCTATCCTTGTTTCATCGTTATTTCCATGGCAGGTGCTCGTCTGAACTCCAATCTCTGGTCCCCCCCTCGCCAATCTTTCACAAAAAACACCCGTCTAGCCGAATCCACTGTGAAAAATTTCCCCCACTCTTTATCTGTGCCTAAATCAAAACGTGGATTCCATGAACAAAGCTTCTTTCTTAGAACTGCGTACCTGTGGAACTCTGTTCCGTCTGCCTGCTTCCCACCTGACTACAACTTGGATGTGTTCAAGTCCAACGTTAACAAATTCCTAATGAACCGCCCCCTTAAGTAAACACTTCATCAAATCTCCACACTAACGTAATGTACTTGCAATAACCCTTATCCCTGAGTGGCTTCCGGGCCTTGATAAGTGGTGACCACTGTGTATAAAAAAAAATAAAAAACAAAAAAAAATAAGCGATTCAAGCCATTTGTATTTTAGCGTTCATAGGAATCGTTTCTCAGTCTTACCACACGATACATATCCGTGTGTTCAATTAAAGTCCTCTTTTACCTTTAAAACGTCAAGGTAGTAAAGCAGGAAAGAACATTAATTTTCCTCTCCTTAGTTTTAAGTTGTAGTTTATTTTTTGTTGCGGTCTTTTCTTTGTCTTGTCGGATTCCAGGACCAGAATTCATCTGGTCTGGTGGAATATCCAGCTTAGTGCTGTTACGTGACCTAACATCACTAGAAGAAGTCGCACCACACCTGATATGAGCCAATGCATAGTCATACTGAGGGAGATCTTATTTAGATTTCAAATACATTATTTTGAATATTTAGTTGGCCACTGTATAAGGAGACTGAAAATGCTCAAGGATAATGTCTAGCAGACGATGTTTATAGCCTAGACTCCATTGACTTTGGTGATGAGGAAAAACCCCTGGCTATTTATTTATTTGCTTTCCCACTGAGCAAATTAGGCACAAGGCCGTTTTTTAGTGTGGGGAGGAAATAACAAGCTCCCCCAAGGGGGCACTCTGACAGGGTCCAAAATTAGCAATTGTCTGATATGAAGGGTTTCCCCCACATTGACCAAACTAATTGACTTAAAAAGTAATTGTCCACATTGACCAGAACTGATTACTTCCTTTTCCGCTCCTGACCCGAAGACCCCTGGCTAGCAGTCATTCAAACTCACTTCATGGCATAGTGGATGACGTATTTGGTAAAATTCATTTTTAAGTTAAAGTCCCCAGCACAGGCGACACTCAGAATACAATTGCAAATTACTTGGAACTTCAAACCCTAACCGTAACCAGTCATCGTTGACAGAACAAGAGTATGCTGCACCCGTGGATTAAATAAAGCATTCCATTTAAAATTTTGTGTAGATTCCAGGATTTGACAGAAAGATCCATAAGTTCAAACTGCTTTCCCAACTGTACTGACATGCAGAAGTTCAAGTGTAATGTGAACGGACATCTTGCTACTCAACTCCCTATGTAGTGTCCCTGCAAATCATGTCTCCGATAGTAGCCCCCTACATGAAAGTGGCACTGTGCCTTGTTTTGGGGTGAAAATGGAATTTATATATATATATATATATATATATATATATATATATATATATATATATATATATATATATACACACATGAAGAAACGTTGTCAAAATAACAGTCAAGATGAGAACAATAGTCCGAATTAGTTCAAGTTTTAGTTCAAGTTTTTCCGCTTCAAAGTCTTAATTCGATGATGTGTGAAAATTAAATTGTATAAGTTGTTAGAATAATTTTAGCTGAATTGAAATTCATAAAAACGTTCGTGATAAATATATAGGACCTTAATGCGACAAAATAACATTTTTAAACATTAGGTGTTTAGATGGTTGAAGTTACAGCCCTTGAATCACAATTATCTACTTTGAGCTAACCTTTAACATCATCTCAAAAAGTGTACGAACTCTAGCCAAGCTACCCGTCCTGAGGAATTGATCAAGAGAAAATATCTTCTGTTTTGACTCATGAGAAAGAGAAATAAGCAAAAAACTTACAAGGATCATTCAAAAAGTAAAGCTTCCTATTTTTTTTATTCAAAAAGTTGAAGAGCTACGAAGATGAGAGTGGTATCATTAAAATGAGCTCCAGAATCTATCACCATTCTCAATGCACTTTTGCCAGCGATGAATGATGGCTGTGCATGGGGGTCCGGAGCATGCTTTGTCATACGAGGATCATTCCAAAAATAAAGCCTCATATTTTTTAAATAAAAAATGTCGAAGAACTACGAAAATGAGAGTAGTAACATTAAAACAAGCGACCTTTTGTACTCCAGAATTTACTTTTCTACATAGTCACCATATTCTCAATGCAGTTCTGCCAGGAATTCAATAATGCATCTCTTTTTCTGACGCACGTTGATGACAGAGGTTATTTTCTTAGAGTATAACACCGTCAATATCTGTAACAAAGATTTGAAACTTTCAGTTCATGAATCATGAATGCATAAGCTCAATCATCATAACAAAAAAATAGGAGGCATTACTTTTGGAACGGCCGTCGTAGATTATCGAACAAAAGTTGTTATTTGTGGAGGGATTTTGAAATATTTGCCTGGCCCCTGCTCCCACGGTCATTCTCATTTGGATTTTAAATCTTTGTAATGTTTTAAAAAAAGATCATGTGCTTGTATGTGTAATCTTCATACTAAATCGTCTGAAAGAAGAAAATGATATTTGAGCATAGTTTAAAAAAAAAAAAAAAATGGAGGGGAAAGACATCAGATTTTTTTTTCCAAACAGAAATAAATAAATAAATAAAAATAAACAAAGAAATAAACCCCAGAAAAACACGAATAATGATCTTGTATGACTTTACGGTTCTGAAAAAATAAAACATTTAACATTTCCACTGAGGAGGAATTTAGGGCTCAAATTAAGATCAATGGAAACCATGTGTCGAAATGGGGATTCAAGAAGAAGAAGAAGCAACGTGATATTTTGTAATGGCAAATGGTAGACAACATTTCTAAATACTCAGAATTTTTTTTTTCTTTTTCTTAATTTCTTTTTTAAGAAAGCAGCAGTAAAAACTATCGCACTTATAACGAACATATAGTCTCTACTATCATATAAAAGGAATTTTGTCTATGGACTCTAAAACGGCTGGGTCAATTTTTATAAAATTTCAC